>NC_085088.1:2913930-2991430 GCF_963422355.1 Corticium candelabrum | reverse complement strand
ACTTGACTTTGAAAGTCAAAATCAAATAATCTATCTAAATCACCACGATTAGGTGACAGTTTTGAAAGTTTTCTAAGGATAACTTTGGCATTGCATCTTTGCAGAATTGTAGAAAATCTTTTTCTCCAATACGACATGAACATGGAAGCATTAAAATTGGCTTCTAGATTTACTGACTGTTGTGACAAATGCTGCAAAAATACTCTGCCTTTGTGCCCCACCTCCCAAAATGTTCTATCACAAGAGGAATACATCTTGATACATATCCTCCTGAAACAAGCTCTTCTGAACATTTTTTCATTTTCTTTTCTTCTCTTGCCGCGGCAGCATGACCATTTTCTTTGCTAGCCCTCCTAATAATGTCCTGACTCCACGAATGAACCAGGGACACATCTAGATCAGTATTTGGATCAAACATTATAATGTCAGAACGGTCTTCAGTATTGATATATTGATGTTTTGGTTCTGGTTGATGGGGAACGTGAAGGTCAGACAGGCACTCACTCCACCCATTCAACACTGAATTGTGAGACCACACAGGTCCAACCCTTATTTACAGGTTAAAAGATGGTATCTGTATTCATCCAAATCATGACCACAATCACACTTTTAATCCAATTGGTGAAGGTAGAGCCACTCCCAACCTCAGGTAAGATGCTAAAGAAAATTCGTTTGTTTTTAAAGCATGCTTAGCAGAAGTGGGGATGACATACAGCCATGCACCAGCCCCTCGTCCTTGCAGACAAACAGACAGACAGACAAACAGACAGACATTACAATACAATAGCAGCACAATACAGTTGTACAATACAATACCTCTCCACTCTTCTTGACCGCATCAAAGATCCTCTTGAAATTGTCGCTATTATCATCCTATGACAACAAACCTTTGGTATTATCACACACTTCTTTGTTCACTCACGAATCCAACTTTGTTTCGAAGTAGCAGTTGTACTTCTGGTATGCCGTCATGGCTTCCACCACTGACGGGTTTGAGAAATTCATTCTTCTTTTTGCTTGATAGCACAATGATCTCTGACTTACAGAACAGAGTTAAAGTGTCTGGCAGTTCATAGCCGAACAACCACGTCTGCAACAAACAGGAAAGATAGAGTAAAATGCTTATAATTTAACAACACTGAAACCGCTCCAAATTAAATAAATTAAAGTGAGAAAGATTCAGAATTCGATACTACAGTGTAGCACTAAAGCAAACTCTTACACTATAATCAGGGTTTCCCACAGACATTGTCTTAAAATGGGTGCACTAATATTAAAAAGGCGCATTAATATTAATACTTGCGCGTTAATATTAATAAGTATTAATATAATAAACTATTAAATTTAACAAGGTGAGTGTAGCTCTGGGCATCTGTATTTAAGTAACCAGTTACAGTCGAAGTCCATAGTCCACCTCAAAAATCCTATTTTTTTATTGCTGACCAACGAACTCCTGCTCTTTCAAGATCAGAGTTGCATGAGCGAGGCCCTTCAGCTGAAATCCTTATTAGCTAAGGGGAGAGAAGTGCTCCCATTTCCCTCTGGGGGAAATGCTGCTATAAACACAGCTATGGCAATTCTGACTAAAACAATGCAGCATTGTAAAGCTTTCTCTACATTAACAAAAAAACCATTCCATATTGCAGCAAATCCAAGACAAATGAAATTACAATTCAAACGAAATTCCAAGAAATATGAAATTCCAAGACAAATAAAATTCCAAGCCAAATGAAATTAGACTTGGTCTTTGCATACTTTGCTGAGATATAAACCTACAAGTTTTAAATCTACAAATTGAAAACTCTTTCCATTGCCTCAATAGAGTAATCCAAGACTCGTGGATTTCACTTATCATAACTTGTACATATGATCTAATCCAACATAATCCTATACCCGAGTAAAAAACGATCAGCAACAAGATAACTCCTTTGTAATACTGAAGCCTTATCATACAAAAAAAATGGCGTCACTGTTCCCATTACTGACATTAGCTAACCAATCTCATTTGATACCACTAATGTTAAGCCAGCCTCAATCTTGGTATAGGTGGGTATGCAAACCCCCATTCTTAAGACATTCACAAGAAGCCCCATTATGGATAAGTATGTCATTGCACATGACCCTAATGCACATAACCCTACTTCAAGACTCTAGTTTGTTCTTATTATGAAAGTACATATGGCGATAAGACGATAAATATAAGGTAAAGTGGTATAAACGAACCAACTTGACAGAAACAACTGTAAATAACATGAGGTCATGCATCTGTGTAACATAATAACAAGCAATACGTAACACATACAAAAACCACTTCTCAACGCACAGCAATGAAACCTGCAAAACCACATAATATCATTCAATCCTGGGAAACCTAGAGAATACCACCTTCTTAAAGAATCACACAGATAGTGTTGATTAGCAAACAACTTTCTCCTCCAACTACGCTCATTCCTCAATTACCAGTGTCTGTGTCTGTGTAATAAGTGAGACATTATTCAGATCAGTCTGTCACCCTTCAGTGGCTGTAACAGTACCAACAAAGACTCCAGGTATATACTTAGCCGTATGATTAATTTACAACTCTCTTGAACTGAATCCCTGTGGCAACAAACTCTAATGACATACTAGCGTAATTATACTATAGCATGTGCTAGCAATGCCACAAAATTTCATATTCATATTGACAGAAGAGCTTCCATCACCTCTTCCCTCTTAATTTCAATAGGATTAGAGCTGACACTGAACACTGTAGTGTTCAAGCTGGTGACCTCACTTCCTTCATGTTCACTTGGTTCATCTACATTCACTAAAATTTTTAAAAATGTCTCCCAATGGTGTAAATCCTCTTCAGAGGTGAGCCATTCTACATTATCATATCAAAGCCTCCTGCTGCAAAGTAATGGTTACTGTGTCACGCATCAAGCTAAATGAATGATCTAATTAACTGTTGAGTCATTGTGTTTACAAAGACCACATAACACCAGTTATGTTAGAAGTTATGTTAGAACACTACTCTGGTAGCAATAAAGACCCAAAGAGCTCTTCTCTGTACTACTACTCTTGCCATTGAATTCATGATTGACACTGTCCACTGAGATGACCAAATATAAATTTGCAAGATCACTAAGTGAAACCTCAAGACCTTGTGCATCTCAAATAGCAGCGGACTTTGGAAGACTACAACCCTTTGGTTATTGTTACAAATTTAGATAGTAACAAGAACAACAGGCATCTGTCAACTTGCAAGGTTTAGTCTACCACCTACCACTAAAGGAAAGTCATGTTTGTCATATTTATGTTGATTGAGTAGAGGGCGTCCACAAAGGTGACTGGTCAGATCTATAGTATTACAACTTTCGTATATTTAGAAAAAGACAAACAACATCCATAAACAAGAAAAAACGATCAAGCATCAGCGACCTTCCATCATTCCTAATTCAGTACCACATCAATATACTAACATAGCACCACTGTCGGTTAGTGTCAAACGCCTCCACCTCTATGCTGTCAATCGACAACCAGAGTAACAATGCAGTAACTTAGAGATATTGCAACAAATTGTCAATTGACTCTGACACTCAGTGAACCATAATTATAATAATGGGCATGTAAAAATATCTCAAGACCTGTCCACACTAGACCAGAATGGATCGCGATCGGATCAGGATAGCGAGCGTCCACACTGCACTTTGAAAACGCTACACCTCCGCCTCATTTTTGGTATCACGTGACTGATGATCGATGTGTACACATGGGTTGTTTGTTTGTGGAAAGCGTTGATACAGCGACTTACGGTGAGCGAGAACAAAGATGAGCGAGGAGAGCTAGATGTTCCAACTACACGTGTAGTGTACGTGGAGGTAACGCCAACTATTTCTAATTGGATTCAACCGATCGCGATCGAAACCACCTCCCAATGTGGATTGAATTTATCGCAATCAGATCACGATCCAGCTGCCAGTGTAGACAGGGCCTTAGTCACCTACTGGTAGTCATAATCTTATAACATCTTACACAGAAACTCTGATTCACACTATATATACAGATGGAAGCAAACTACAAGTGGTCTGGCCAATGGCAGGCGCATACCAGATGAGGGTTTGGGGTTGCAAGCTAACCCCCACTCACAGCTCTGCCCTCTCATATGGTCATGGAGTGCATGTGCATGACCTATACAATGGTTATTACTTTGGACGTGTTCTGTGTGAATTGGGCTCCTTCTTCCAAACTTTGGATTTCTACACAGGACAAGACAAAGGTGCGGCAGTCTAGAATGAGGCAAGCCTCATGCTGCCAGCAACTATTTACAACATCCAGGATTTCCATTCCTTCAGTCGGCTAATGGTCATTCTTTTGCTGTCGTTTATGGCAAATCATACTAGTGGCATGACAGCTCCTGAGCCTTGTAGTTCCGGACAAACATTATATACAAACTCGTGTGACCTGTTTTAGTACACAATGGGTAGTAAGTATTAACTTGTATAGCATCAATTAATCAAATTTAATGGTTCTTCAGTACAGTACACATCAGATCACTAAAATTCTCTACCTCGATCACAGAAAATATATTGCATATTTGATTAGCTACCCCTAAGCTGGGAAGTCTATCTCAATATGCTCCTGGCAGAAACAAACATTTTGAAAAGTTGTTCAGCCATTGACTAACCAGACAGTCTGTGGGCCAAGTCCAGAATTATGACTTGTCCGTGCAGCCCATGACAAACCATTTTCTTTCTAGCCTATCCTACGTAATTTTTTTGTGGTGATTACGAAAATGACGTTTTCATTAGCATCAGAGTGTCCAAAGTTAACTAAAATAGCGTTTACTAAATTAAAAATGTTGCCATAGTAACCAATATGTAAAATTAAAAAGAGAAGTCGAATCTGCTATCAAAAACTTTTAGGAACAGTTGACAAGCTTTCGTAACAGCAGATATCAGATGTATTTAATGGAGCTCAAATAGATGAGTATATGCATGCGAAGAGATCTCTAGTCTCTGTGTGTTATCTCTAGTAGTGACCGTTGCAACTTCCAATTAAATATGGTCAGTAACACTGATGCTGTTCGCTGTCGCGTCCAGTAAACGCATGAAACCCAGGAAGTGTTTTGCACACGTCTTCTTCTAGCAACCAAGCAATATTTGTCATGCTGATGTGGTGCTTTTGATTTCTTGACTCTGTCTGCCATATAATCTGTGCCGGGACCTGATGTGCGCCCGAGCAGCCTGTCACTAAAACGTCACTATCTGGTGAACAGATGACCATATTTATGTGAGATGCTCTTGTGTTTGCTGTATGGTTGGCGTGTAAAAATATTCAGGTGTCATGCTTCTTCACTGTATGAAAGTGCTGGAATCAACTGGGCAGTGACAACTAGACCATCGATTTGTAGTGAACCTTGAGCAGTAGCGGTGACACACAAATACACACTTACTATCAAGGTGACGTACGTATTTTGGCAGCTGCATGTAATTTGCTAGACAGAAAATCAACAAATGCTATTCTATTTGCTGCTGCTGCTGCCATGAACCTTTTATGTCGGGAGGAAGCATCTGTGACAATGCTGTACTAGGATGAAAGCAGGAGTGACAACTGATACACCACAATTTCTCTCCAAATTTCCAATTAGCAAATGCAGATAGCAATCAATCACAAAGTCAATTCGATTTCCGGAACACGTATAGAAGAGCAATTCTGTCAATTAGAGATAACTATAACATGTTGTACGCCAGACAAGGTCACTTTTAATTGAGTTACAGATTGACGAGGTGATCTTAGCGATCTCCCATGGTCACTGCATGGCTACTGTTGATGGAGGGATTCAAAAGACAGCCACGTCTTTCATGATACATTTTAATTAATACCGGAAAATATGTGACTCCTGTACAATTTTCTTTAAATGCTACCCTTTTGGCATCCATGCATGCAGTCGTGAAAACAACAATCTGTCGGACCGAGGTAACGTTGGAGTTTGGTAATGCAACACGGGTAAACGTTTCAACTTTACCTTCTCTGCGACACATTAAAAGAGCTATAGGTCGTACCTCACAGGGACCATAGTAAAGACCGACAAGATCATCAAAGTTATCGACCAAAGACTAGCTCGTAGATATATCGCTCTAGTTAATTAATTAAGCAGTCATGATCAATGCAATTTGATTGTCTTTATAACTAGAGCTGCATGTATACATGTATCTCAATAAAGTTCACTAATACTACGCAAACTACTATATTTGCAGCACGTCAGTGCAGTGTAGCGTACTACAGTACAACAACGGTCAAAGCCCAATTTCTCACATTGATCCTAGCTGTCTAAGTTGACATTACAACATGAAACTAAAGTTATAATTAATTAGACTTTCTACAGCGATATTTAGCAGTGTCAAAAGCTTCACAGTAATGTACAGTTAGCAGAAACCATCACAACATCAGGATTTTGCCTGAACTTGTATAACGTGCATTAGGCCTTGTGGTTCCAGTTCATTGCTATGTGGCTAATTTGCAAAATGGTCTTGTTCTAGGTGATAGGACACGATCTGTCCCACCAAACATAGGTACTCTCAAACCAAGAGAGTCATATGATAAGCTCCAAGTGCCAAAAATTGGTTTGCCAAAGGGTGCACAACGGCATTTTCTCAAGCCAGTTTTCGACTAAGAGCGGCTCTGCTGGCCCTGTTTAGGCTGACCCAAATTGACCTTTTTAGTCTGACTTATAAACCACATGTTTAAGTTAAACAAAGCTCCATATTAGCAAAACATAGTTGTTAACCAGACCTACCATGGAGACAGACAATACATCCTTTGTAGCACTACTAGTACTGTATGCTAAATCATCTATGAGGCTTCTAACAACTTTATAAGGAAAGACCAACCACCCATGCTGATAATTATAAAGTACACATGCTAAATCGGTCTACACTCCTCTAGAGCATATTTGTGTATTACAAGTCTAATGTCATGTATCTAGTAAACCTAGAAATGCATACTGTTAACATGAAGGCACATGCATCTATCCTAATGCGTAATCATGTGACCAATACTTTTTTCAAAAAATCAAAACCCACTCAACCAACACAAAAGTCAACACTTTACAAAGCGTGTACTACTACAAATAGTTTAGATTACAGTACCGAATCTGCTATATACTAAGAAACTAATTAATATCAACGTTACGAAACTCCAACCCCACATACCCCCACGTATAGTCCTTCCCCCACCCCCCACGTGTAGTCCCTTCCCCACCCCCCATACCTGGAGAGCCGTCGACTTCGCGTACGTAACTTCCTCGTCTTGACCAACCGTTGAAACGAATGCATCTGCGCCTTGAAACAGGTCTCCACTATCATTCTATTCAATAAATGAGGCAAGAAATCACGTTTGGAACCCCAAACTGGTCAAACTCTAACTCGCCTCCCAGGCCTTGTAGAGACGCGAAATTCGTCGAATGAAGGCTTCTTTGTCAAGCGACGCCATTCCGAATCCTCCGCCAGATACGGGAAATTCTGTAGCCCCGCGAAAGTTCACGCACGCGCACATTAACTTTCGGTTTTCTTATTCTTTTAGTTTTCTACATCTTATTTTACTGTTTATATGCTATTAAGCCTATTTTAACAGTTTCCAATAGCCGATAATATACTCAACACTTTGAATATAATCTCAACACTCAGCAAACGGTCTAAACTTCGAGGCTTAGTTAGCGCATGCGTACCACAAATTCCAGTCCGGTGTGCGGAAGGTGTACGCACAATAATTACAAATCAGAGTCGAGATGGCGCAGCAAGCGAAAGACCGATTCATTAAACAGACGTCAAAGGGACAAATTTCGGAGAAATTTGTGATGATTTACGAGCGTCTTCTGCGAGGAGAAGATCCGTCCAGCAGCAGCTCTTCATTCTGGGACGAACTTTTCCTACTTAAAGTCAACGTGGAATACTTAGACGAGGCCCTAAATAATATGAGTGTTCAGGTGCTTGTCGACGTCAAGGAAACGATCAACTTGGTGTTTCACAAATGTTGTGAGGCTCTGTGTGGAGGCCACCCAATTCGAATTATCAATGCACTGCAGACTCTGTGTGCCCTCGTGCGCTTCATATTCCGGAAGGCTCCAGAGGGGGGCGTGGACGGATTTGACGTCATCGATGTTCTCATTGGATTCAATGGGGCCGACGTAGAAATGCAGTCGCTCGTCTCGCAGCTTTCAACGTTTTTGACAGGCAAGACAGCCGTTAGCATCAAGAATTTGGCACTCAAGCTGCTGCTTGTGCTCGTGACGGCGACGAATAACGTCAGTCAGAATGTGATGTTGGAGTATCTCATGATTAATAGTGTGTTTGAAGCGATCGTGGCCATCTTTTCATCTCCGGCTGCTCGTCAGGAGCACGGCTTCGATGCTATGATGTTGCTCACTATGCTCGTCAATTATCGAAAGTACGAGGCGGCTAATCCATATATTCTGCGTTTGTCAGTTCTCGACGACGAAGTTGCACTGAACGGTCTCGGTGTCGTCCTCTCGTCTGCACTCACAGAATGGAACAGACAGTACGTGGCGACGAAGGAAGCCGAGACGCCGCAAGGAGGTCTGTTGTGGCAGTTGGCAAACTACGTCAGCGGCATGTTTACATCCTCGGAGGAGAAACCAAAAACTGTGCAGATCAATGATTCTGTGTTGCTGGCATTATACGAAGCTGTCCATTTAAATAGGAATTTCATAACCGTGCTGACGCAGACTCACTCACCAGATCACCTTCCCAGTCCGGGCAAATCGCAAGGAAACACTCCCGCAGTCGAGCAGACGAATGCTATGCATCTTGGCTCATCGACAGACACCGTGGTTGCCTCACAGTCACAAGAAATGCAGTCGTATCCTGTTAATCTTCTCGGCACGTTTCTAACATACACATCTATTGCCATGCAGCATGCGGCTACGACAGACGAAGGAGCGACGTCAAGACACGCTCGTCTCTGTCTCATCATCCTCACTTGTATAGTTGAAGATCAGTATGCCAACTCATTTGTTCACGACTCTAACATGACATTTAAAGTGAACCTACAGCGTACGACGATGCGACATCGAAGAATCGCGAGCGGTCCGACCTCGGGTCAGTGCCTTGCGTGCACCGTTCTCGATCTCATGGTCGAGACTCTGCTTAGTCATCTCCGACGAAATCTTCCCATGGATTTATACGCCCGATGTCTCGGCATCATTCATCGTCTGCTGTGCTACCAGAAACGTTGCCGAGTCCGGCTGATGTACAATTGGCAGGAGCTGTGGACGGCACTGATCAGCATTGTCAAGTTTCTTGTCTCAAATGAGGTTGAGCTGATACCAAAGTGTAACGTGTTTGTACTGGCCATTCAGGTGATCAACTTGTTCAACCTGTTTATAACATACGGAGACACGTTTCTACCAAGCCCGACCAGCTACGACGAATTGTATTATGAAATCGTGCGTATGCATCACATATTCGAGAATTTATACGCGATGGCTCTTCGTCATTCGACGAGTGGTGGACAGTGGAAGGCGGCGTCGAACCATGTAGCCAACGACCTCGTCAACATCCGAGCCATCATCAACCATTTTGCTACAAAAATTGATTCGTGGGCTGCGACGAGAAAAATCTCATCTCTAACAGAGAGTCAAGTCTTGGAGGTCGTTCGTGCCAACTACGACACTTTGACACTGAAACTTCAAGACAATCTCGATCATTACATGAAGTACTCAGAGAAGCCACACGAGACGTCCTTCTTCACTCAGCTAATGCGTTCGCTCACATTGCAATTTCGCCAGCTGATCACACTTCACAACTTGGCACAAATGAGCGTCATACAGGAACTATCAACGATAATATGAAACAAATTGCCTTAGTACCATAGAATTACAGAAAAGCCTTCAATTCGAATAGTAATCGTACGTTTCCTCAAACGTCCAACAGTGTGACCCCAGCAGTGATACAAAAAGTAGTCGATCACCGTTCATCAATATGATCTCTTTGTGTCTCAATAGCCAAAGTAGAAGGACGAATTCTGGAAACCAACCACGTGAAATTTTATTTCCCACTTAGTGCCATCTATCCTACTGTATGTTGGGGCGTGTCTAGATAGCCTCGTACCCAGTCCTCTCCTCGCGCGCACTTGAGCATGAAAAGCACATGCTGAAACAAGTGGAGTACGCGCGAGGAGAGGACTGGGTAGTCTAGGGCCTCAAACCACGTCTAAAGTTGTGGTGTAGTTTAGCTCACTCTTAGTCTAGGTTTACGGTCACGTGATGGTATCTACGGTAACCTTAGAGATCCTTGAATGTTTACTGCCTTCGCATTGTTCTTTCTTTTATCTAGAGGATGTCTAGCAAGAAGATAAAAATAGTGCAACGAAGTAGTCTCGCGCAGCCATCCTCCCCTTTTTTTTACAACGAACAGGAGCATACACACGCAGTAACCCATTGCAACGAAATCCCGGATAATATGTTGAGATCCCGGATAAAGACGCCCTTTAGTTCGAAACACGTTTTATGTTAGTTAGACCAGTTTAGAGCACAACAAATGGAGCTTGCTGTTTCAACCCTCTTACCTGCGTGGTTATCTATCGAATTGCAATCAAGTCTCTCACATGGTACCACAAATCATTGATTTCAACTTTCAAGAGTTCCTCCTTGCCGGCCATTGTTAGTTGTACATGTACAATTACACATAATGACAACAGCTGCCTGGCAAGGTATCATCACTCAATTGTTATTCTATGTGTACATACCACTAATCAATGCCATGCATGTCATTAGACAATGATTAGACTCATCAAGAGATAAGGTCAGACCAGAATGCAGATTGTGAGTACCAAATTACCACCAGTAATCAAATTAGTACCGACAATTCCACAAACTCGTCTAAACAAATATTACTGAGTAAACTCATGAACAAAAACGTGCAAAGAATCATACCAGGACGTCATGATTTAATGCTATGACGTCACTGACATAAAAGTCGACTGACCTCACACAAACTAGACAATCACATGAAACTTTAGAATGCTACACGTCACTGCCATTAAAGCTCACAAGGAATTAGAGTGTCTATTGATGGATGAATCAACAGGAGAGACAAGACCATGTAGTATGTATCGGTATGTTCTTCTATCGTCATAATAAATTCTGAAATCTACGACATAAAGACTCTACAATATATCCAAAAGTGAATCAAAACTCGAAATAAAGACAAGCCAGTCACAAACCTCTCTATACATAAAACTAATGTAGCTAATCAATCATGGCAATTTATTGACTATGTCTGACTCGGAGGGGGGTAGGGAGAGATTACATGGTACCATCTACCTATTGAGTATTGCTATATCTTAGACTCTTGTGCTATCAACAACTCACAACTCGGTGCTCACACGCCGTTTCTCTGTATCACCATTTGCCATGTGTCCGTTGACTATCGTTCCGTTCGTTATGTTGCTGTTCGTTTCACTAGTCACGTGACCATTCGGTCTCTTATGATTTTGTTCCTCTTCGTTGAGCGACGACGCCCGCTCGCTCTGCAACTGTGGCTGCGGCAGCTCGACGTGGAGACCTTCTCCACGCTCGAAAACATCGTCATGACCTTCGTCACTTCCGTGTTGCGACTCTTCTTCTTCGAACGTCGTCACACTCGATGTCAGTGTCGTGTAGTGACGACCCGTGTCTGTTTTGCCCCACTCGCTCAATCTCCTGTATAACTTCTTGAAGCTCGGCCTCTCTTCCGGCTCCATGTTCCAACACTCTTTCATTAGTGAGTAGATTTGCGATGGACAATTGTCCGGACACGACAAGAGGCGTCCACGACGAACTGTGTCCACGACCTCCTCGTTCGAGAATCCAAAGTACGGCTGCATCGCATACGAAAATATCTCCCACATGACGACACCAAAAGACCAGACGTCGCTCTCGACCGTGAACTTCCCGTAGATGATCGCCTCCGGAGGCATCCAACGGACCGGTAAGAGCGCGGCACCACCGACTCGATAGTAATCCGTACTGTAGATATCCTGACTCATACCAAAGTCGGCGATCTTCACCATCAGACCGTTAGACACGAGACAATTCCGCGTGGCCAGATCACGATGGACGTACCGACGATGCGCTAAGTAGTACATCCCGGCCGCAATCTGCACGGCAACATGCACTAGACGATCGTTGTCCAACGGCTTGTCGCCGACCGACTCCGACGAGCAGCTCTCGAGCATCTCAGCCGTCGCCGTCGTCGTGCTGTAATAATATCCCCGCTTTGTATTGGCAGCCGGATCGCTATTGCTGATTCGTCGGTTGTGCTCACGTAAATAATTATTCAAGTCTCCCAATTCCATGTACTCAAACAGCATACACAACATGGCGCTGTTCTCTACACAGACACCGAGCAGCCGCACAATGTTCTTATGATTGAAGTTGCTCATCAACTGCGCCTCGTGGAAAAACTCCTTCCGCATGTGATCGTTTGAGTCCACCTTCAGTGTCTTGATAGCCACCGTCGTTGCCTCCTCGCTGTCGTTAAAACCTTGAACGAGACCCTTGAACACCTTCCCGAAGTTTCCCTCGCCCAACTCGGCGACAAACACGATCCTATCCGGATCGACTTCACGACAAGACAGACTCTCTTGCGTCAAATAGTACGGATTATGCTCGATCGCTGAACTATTCGTTCGGCCTCGATTGAGTGCCATCAGGCTAATGGGAAGCGAATTTGATCGAGCGGTAATCACTTTGCGTCGATGCACAACGTAGAGAACTGAGACGATGCACACGGTGATGAGAAATGCTCCGGCAATACCGCCAACGATCGCCAACACGGTCGTACTCGAGTCGGTCATCACACTGTTCTCAACGTTACTGCCGTCGATCGTAAAATTCTCTGGTAATAAATTAATTAATTAATTACAAAAAATACGAATGTGTGAAAGTACTCTATACCTCCGGACTCATCTGATCCGGATGGCGGTGCAGGATCTATAGTAGTGTGTGAAGTATAGAAGGTGCACACAAAGAATAGAACGGATACACAACATGACCTACCACATTTCATGATGTCGCATCGTTCCCATCGTACTTTCGGATTCTTCGTGTAGCACCACGGCTCATTGGACCGTCGATCCGGATTCCGACAATAGTTCTCCGTCAGTTCGTCCGGGTAGAGATCAATCGTGTGTACAAATGGGTTGTCGTACGGATAGCTGGAGTTCCACGGTTGACAGATGAACCCGCTCTTTGTCTTCGCTCTCACTCCTCTGTATGAGATTCCATTATTGATCATATTGCCCGTTTGCTCCCAGTAGCACTGTTCTATAAAATGAATGCATAAACAGATTGGCAACAAAACAATGGACAGACAAGTAGACAGACATATTTTAATGATATGGCCAACCTGCTATAAAGTAAACAGACAGACAGACAGACATTGTCACAAGGATTATTGTATATTTAGTGTGTTTGTAACTGTGCTTAAAATGTATTGAAATAAATGCAGACACACACAGACACACACACACACACACACACACACACACACACACACACACACACACACACACACACCAACAGACAGACAGACAGACACATCAACAGACAGACACATCAACAGACAGACACATCAACAGACAGACACATCAACAGACAGACACATCAACAGACAGACAGACAGACACGACACAGACACAGACACACAGACAGACACACACACACACAGACACACACACAGACAGACAGACAGACAGACAGACAGACAGACACACAGACAGACACAGACACACACACAGACACACACACAACACACACACACACACACACACACACACACACACACACACACACACACACACACACATCAACAGACAGACACACGTAAACAGACAGACCACAGACAGACAGGCAGACACATAAACAGACGGGCAGATAGACAGACACACAGATAGACACATAAACAGACAGACAGACAAACACATAAACAGACAGACAGATAGACATAAACTAACAGACAAACAAACACATAAACAGACAGACAGACAGACAGACATATGTATTAAACAAAGACAGACAGACAGACAGACACACACACACACACACAACAACAACAACATGATGGACACATGGGTAGACAGACAGACATTTTAATGACACTTTAGTTACAAACTTATGACTATTAGGTAAAACAATATGCCAACTCACCTGATGCATTGACTGGTAATACGGTTTCTATATGATTAGCATCAATAGAATTAACAAGAAACACAAACAGAATCCCTGTACACACATACCCATAATGTTTCCATCCGTTTTCCCATCAACAGACTCGTCGACACACTCTACAAAGTCACCTCCATTCTTTGCAGGCAAACTCGAACAATTGATCGGCCACCTGAGAAACGTCAAGTCGAGGACCGAGTGAACAGATTCAGTAAAGTATTTGTCGAGCTCTGGCGCCATCAGTGGACAGTCCTTCCTGTAGGATTCGCAGTTCTCTCGACACACGTGACGTTTGTGTATAGCTCCCTTCGCGTCTTGAACGCACACAGGAAGAGACATGTAGCACATAATCCTTGCTGCCCTTGTAGCACAATGTTGTGCTGCGCCGTCCGTGTCTACAAACAAGTGCAACTTCTGTAATACGCTGTCGACCTGATCGTTGACCGTTTTCTGTGTTTTTCCGCCTGCCACGTCCATATAAATATCAAAACCTCGATAACCCTGTAAAGTCAGGCATATTCGGCCATCGGTTTCTGGTTTTTCACACAAGACCTCTTGACCTATACAAAACTGGTATACATCGGTGGCAATTTAGCACAGCTGACGACATCATACCACACTGAGGTAACGTCTTCGAACAATACTCCCATCGATTCGAGCCACCAACGTAACACCACGGCCGGCTGCCTCTTCCTTGAGGATTACGGCAGTAGTTCTTCATGTCCTTCGCTTGCTGTAGCGATATACCAAATCGTTGAGTGACGCCATGTGAATCATTACCCATAACCCAACTACTACACGTCCTCTCTGATTCGGTGATGTGTATAGTGCCTTGGTATCCTTCTCCCTTGCCATAGTAACAGGAAGCTTGACAGACAGAAGTCGATTAGAGAGCAAAAAGGGATGCAATTAGAGAGCAAAAAGGGATGCAATTAGAGAGCAAAAGGGATGCAATTAGTTCCATAAAATCATAAAATGCTTACTTACCAGCATTTCCATTGTCGTTAGCCTCTGCAAGAGACACATAAACATTAACTGTGTTTCATAGAATTCACCATCTACACTTACCTAGAGCTCCAAAGGAGACACACTCTGGGAAATCACCACCATTAGCTCTGGGTAGGTCACCACAGGTAGCATTCACCACTACAGCTTTGTGTTGTTCCAATGTGTTCTCGACTTCATTCCACACAGCTGGAGCACACGCCGTCTTGACTCTGTTACAGTCTTCACCACAAACAGATCTTGGCACGGCATTGAAGAACCTGGAATCAAGCCACTCTTCAACATGGCACGGCTTCAGCACCATCTGACACACCACAGCCTCTGCAGCATGGTGACAATCCCGATTTAAGGCACCCAATGCCTGTTTAGCTATTGACTCCATTGCGGCCTGATCTGTCGTGTTCTCAACATACACCAGACGGCCTCGTAAATACTGACTGCACACACTGCCGGTGTATTCCTCGCATCTGAAATAAATTGCGAGACAAAACAGCAGCCATAAACAAGGGGAAAGACAAACAGTGGCATGAATGGCGTCGAGCACGCGCACCTCTTTGCCTGCGACGAAGGAGCCGTCGGCTTCCATTCTAGATGAGGAGAGAGAGAAAACAATTAGCCTACAAGCAATCACTCAAGTAAAGTGACCTACATATCTAGAGTGATGCATACCCGGTAATGTCTTTGCCTCTGTAGTCGCCGATTTGCGCTGGCCGCGCATCAGAGCCTGGATCTTGAGGTAATACTTCGTATTCGGTTTCAGATCTCTGTACACGAACGTTCGAGCCCGAGAGCTCAGTCTCCCTCCCTCGGCCTGATCGTATTTGTCTCTAAATCCAGTGTTGTACCTCAACGAGAACTCTCCAAACTCTACAAAGTCTCCGTTCGTCGGCATGTCCCAGAAGACTTCCAGAGAGGTGGCAGTCGTTCGCGTTACTCGAAAATGTGTCGGCTTATCTACATCTAAGAAACAAACTCATTCGCAACCACAAGCGACTGACAACCAAACATGTACGCGTGCAGACACGCAAGCTGGCTGCTCGAGTAATTGCTGGAACTCCGCGAAGTGTCAATACGTATGAAACGAGGTCACATCGAGTGGGCTCGAGTGGGAGTGCTGGCACATAAAGCTTGCAAAGTGGCACGACGGTGGCACGAAAGTTTAGGGCAACAACTTAAGGCCTACCCACAACCAGTAGCACAAGTAGCAACATTGTATCAACGCTATCGCAACGATTTCCACTGCGGATGACGCGTGACGACACTCAGGCGTTACTCTCGACTCCGCCAGACTGCCATCGACCTGTCGCATCCCTTTCCGACTCCTAGAAAGGAGCAAAAACGACAGTCGACGTGCGGCGCTCGAGAGCTCGAGTGCAGACGTGAAACTCGGTGTGGTAGGGAGAGAGGCGAAAAACGTCAACACCAGTCAACACCAGTACGACGAAGCGACAAAAATAGGGTTGTGTACCGGGTAACAGTCGCACAACACGCAAATCGTACCCGCAAACAACTCGGAAAGACCAACAATCGGCGCGTCTCACCTTGTGCGGCAACGACACTCGCCGCCATGACAAACGCGAACGTTGCTAACCACCGCACTGCCTCTGCCATCGCGTCGACGTCGCCAACTAAGCATGTCAGACAGGAAGCACGCACTGGTAGTTCGAATATCCGGGTACTTAGGGCGGGCGGTCATTAGCGCGCGTGGGTGGTCACTCGAAATAGCTCAGCGATGCAGCGGACGTCCCATTCCGTCAGGCCGACAGGAAACATTCGTCTCGACCGCCGCATAGTTTCGTCTCGTCTCGTGCGCGAGATGTCGCACACGTTTCTACCCGTCGGACGACACGCGAAGGGAAGTAAGTCCACGGCGTCTCGTGCTGGACATGTACAAACTCGAGGCCTACGCGCACGCTCAGACGAGAACAGACGACGCGGTAAACCGTGACTGACGGAGCAATTCTTTCATTACAATTAAATTACAATGTAAAAGCTGGAAGTACAATTAGGTCAGTCTGTGTGCAGTAGTCGGGGGTAAACGTACTGTAAATGCTCAATTAAAAGCTTAGGGCAAAACACTAATGACTGGGTGGCCCTTTCATACAATAGTAATTGTCTCTGGGCTGGCCCTATAGAACTGTCTCTGACCTTGTGTTTTGAATGGAGAGGGAAGTACTAGGTCTAACATAATGTTCATATTTCTCCGGATAATGAGGCTCGGAATGTCTATCACCGCCAGACAATGTCTTTAACATCACAGGATTGTTTGTGCTGGCTCCATTAGCTGCCAAGCTGTTTGTGTACCTGTAGGCATCGTCTTCCTCATCTCTCTTCAGTGACAACCTGGGACGGTCATACAAACTCGAGCTGGTGACACTTTGTGAACTGACTGGAGCATTGAATGTGTTAGGAGATGGTGGAGGTAGTGCGATGTCTTCTTCTGGTGGTGGCGGAGGAGGCTCCTCCTCGTTCAGTGCAGCAGGTGGGATTACCAGGGATGCCAGTGCTGAGGATCGATGCGTTTCGGGAGTGCCACTGGAATGGTCAAATGAAAGACGAGGTCGATCGTAGGTTGGATTGGCGGTTGGCTTCTTTAGGGATGTCTCTGATGCATACTGTTGAATGGATCGGAGGTTCTGGTATGAGTGAGATGGAGTCGCAGGTGGCGAAGGTTTCTCTCCCTGTAGGAATCGTTCGAGATGATTTTCCAAAACGGCAAATGCAGGACGGTTGAACGGTTCCTTGATCCAACACCGTTTCATGATCTCGTACACGTTGGTGGGGCAATGGTCCGGTCTCTCAAGAACCGTTCCGTGTCGAACTCGATCGACAACTTCCTCATTTGATAGTCCAAAATACGGCTGCATGGCGTAACTGAATATCTCCCACATAACAACACCATAAGACCAGACGTCGCTCTCGACCGTAAACTTCCCATATATGATAGCCTCCGGTGGCATCCATCGAACGGGTAACATGGCATTCTCACCCACTCTGTAGTAGTCCGAGCTATAGAGATCCTGACTCATGCCAAAGTCGGCAATCTTTACTACCAAGTCGTCACCGACCAAGCAATTGCGAGTGGCTAGATCTCGATGAACGTAATGCCTTTGACTCAAATAGCTCATACCTCCGGCAATCTGTCTACAAATATCAACCAGATCGGACTCGGTCAACGGCTCAGGCGGTGACGCACCCTCGGCGAGTGCCTTCTTCACTGTAACGGCCATATCGTGAGGAGACCGAGATCTAAGGAATTCGTTCAAGTCGCCCTGTGACATAAACTCAAAAATCATACACTGTGGCTCTGCTGCCATGCACACGGCAAGAAGTCGAACAATGTTGTCGTTTTGGAATTCACTCAGTAGCTTGCATTCTCGCTCAAAGTCTCGCCTTGATGAATCCGATGCTCCCTCTTTCAAAGTCTTCACAGCAACTATAGTATATTCTTGACCCGACACAATCTTTTTAGCGTTCCCTTTAAACACTTTGCCAAAGTAACCTTCTCCTAGATGCTCCAGATATTCCAAGTCTTCCACAGGATATTCAAGCTTTAGTAAGTCTTCGTCCAGTGGCAATGGGTGATAGTGAGGATTGCTACGAATCTGTGATCGACGCCGCGAACTCGTGCGATTGCCGATGACGAGATCGTTCAGCCCATTCAGCCCGACTGCACCCATGTGTCTAGCACGACGTTTGCTGATGACAACTCCCAATATGATTATTATCAGAAGGATAATAAAAGTCCCTCCAACCGCTGCACCAACAATCACAGCAAAGCTACTAGAACTAGACTTGATGGGTTCCTCCTCTGTTGGCATTTCTATTGGCATTTCTAAAACAGAAACCTATGTTAGTTACACACCTAGCAAACAAGGCAGTATGCAGATAAAACACACAAACACGGCACAAACACACAAGCAACAATGAGACTACCCTATTGTCAACCTATGTTCTTGTCTGTTGTCTGTCATCTCTATACATCGACAAGTTACTGCTCACAGCAACAATAACAATCACAAACAGCAACAGAGGAACCACTGTATGACGCACATCAACATATAAAAATAGTGCAAAGCAGTATACAGTACTGTCCACATCAATCCTAATCTGAAATATCCAGTAAGTTGCCCTCCAATCAACATCGAAACTGATTAGTTGATGACAACACAACAGTGTCAAACTATAGTAAGATTTGGGTAGAGTAGCAAACTTCTTGAATAATCTGTGTTAACAAATTTTCAAGTCACGGATAAAGAGCAATGTTAGTCTCCATTAGAAACTGGAAACAACAACACAAGAATAACTGCAGTAAAGGTTGCATTCTAAGATGACTCACAAGTTTTTTCACACTGAAACAAGTTGGAGTGAAGTCAACATACACATCCAAACACACACACACACACACACACACACGCAACACACACACACACACACACACACAACACACACACACACACGTGCGCGCGCACACACGCACACACACGCACGCACACACACACACACACACACACACACACACACACACACACATACACACATGCACGCACACACATACACACATGCACGCACGCACACACACACACATGCACGCACACACACACACGCACACACGCACACACACACACACACACACACACACACACACACACACACACACACACACACACACACACACACACACACACACACATCCATACTTACCGCACTTCGATACATTGCACCTCTCCCACCGAACGTTGGGATCTGTCGTATAACACCACGGCTTGTCTGCTCTACCTCCTGGATTCCTACAGAAGACTTGCTCGAAATCAGTGATGCCAATCGCAGTAAAATTTGTGTCGTGATCTAGTGTGTGGTTGTGTGGATAATGAGAACGCCAAGCTTGACACTGTCGACCAGACTCGGTTTGAGCCACCGTTCCTCGGTAAGACTGACCATATCCAACATAGCAGGTAGCTAATAATCATACAAAACCACTCTGGTCATACTCTACATCACGAACACATACTAGCTCAACATATAACGATTGATACATACTAGCTCAACATATAACAATTGATAATTAATTAATCAATTAACAACACGAAGATTGCAACAGTGTGTGCTTTATCACATGCCACTTAGAAATTAAGATCTACTGAAACAGTGGCTGATGATTACAACATCTTCTTGTCAAAAAAAGTAATCAAAGTCTAACATGTAAGCGGGATGTCCATAGCCGTCTCTGCATCTGAATAACTTCAGTCGAGTTTTGGAAAACTCGGACTGTCATCAGCGTTGCCATGTTTGCAAAACTATGACAATGCAAAATGCATGCATAAAAAAGTAAGCTATTCAAACAACATCACTCCAGGTAGACCCCAAAATGGAAGTTTAATTTCTCCATTCAGAAAGAGTTTTACTGATTCATAAAATAGGTATTAAAGAATCACATCAGTTAGTACTACTATCCGAACGTCACTTGACAGTTGTACATATCTTCATGAGAGTTCCCTTGAACCAACCAACAATCAGTAGTAATGCTACTAAAAATCCTTTACAGGCAAACTCATAAGAAAAATACAAGTAAAAATCATCAGAAATCACTATATAAGTGAAAGCACTATACTTTAGCTCAGTCTTTAGAAATGTAAGTACAGTAACACCACATGTGCAATAAATAACTTTGAAAATCACACAGACTAACTGATAGACAAACGAACATAGACAAGTTCAAAACAAATATAATCCAAGCAAGTCAACTGTCATGCACTCTAAAATTCACAAGAACTACGATCATCAATGACACTAAGACAAATGCCCACGTAATGTCAACTTACTTGTCTCATTATTTTCTCGAGTTCCTAGTTTCGGAGCTACAAACAAATCAAATCACTACCAGTCGAACTATAATAAAGCACCATTATGCAACCTCACCATTAAATGTGCTTCCAAAAATTCTACAAGTTGGGGTGTCTCCTCCATGCATGCTTGGCAATACACTGCAGTTGGGCACCGGCAATGGTGCAACGTCTAGCAATGGTAAAACGTTCATGATGTCCCTGAAGTCATTTAGACACATTTCGTTTAGAACATATTCACAGTATTCTCTACAAACTGGAAGTGGGCGTCTGATATCTGTTGATAAATCGCACATGGGAAATCCAGTTCCACATGTTAACTCCAGAATAATTTCACGACATTGATCTGTTGTGCCTTTTCGTTCAAATGCCGTCACAAAGTTCTCCAAGCCTTTCTCAACAGCAGCCTGATCGCCAATCGATGCATCCACAAAAACTTTGTTGCCTGCCAAAGACTTCTTACACACGTTGCCCTTGTACACTTCACACAAACGTCCCTTTTCTATTAACAACAAACAAACAACAAGTTTAGAACAATGAAGTATAAATCACTTCACACAAAATAAAGTTAGGAGCTCTTCTGTTCAAAGTTAACTTCACAGACAATGCTTAGACTGTGTCCACACTAGATCTGCTCTAAACTACAATCTAAGCCAGTTTACTTGAACAGGACCTGCTGCTACATTCGGGATCTTTATATCTAGCAAACCGCTGTGCGCTACATTGTTGCAACTCTCTCATTTGTTCCTTGGACTGCCTGAGGCGCTTCCTTTCCAGAATGTCCCATAAGAGCATAAATGGGTAAGACCAAGAAGATGCACTTGCAGCAGCCATCGTAATGGAAAGTTATCATCACGTGATACTTAAACCTAAACAACTTGAACTAAACTACCTCTGAACTAGGTTTAGCAAAAGTTGTCTAAGCTGCCAAAATGTTTACTTTGCTAATGCAGAAATGCTAAGTTCTAAACATGTTTAGATCTAGACAACATATAAACTATAGTCAGTACTTGTAGTCATAAACACACTCTTACACACCACAATTACATTATTCAACAGCATTTAAAGCTAAACTACTACTGCCTCACTCAATTTACAACTCACCACATCTGGGAATATTACAGTATTCCCATCGAACAGATGGATTCGTTGTGTAGCACCACGGTCCATCTGGTCCTCGTCCGCCAGGATTACGACAATAGTTTTGGGAATCACTCAGTTCAAGTGGGTAAACCGCCGGAAGCAAAGAGTGTGCATGTGGTACTTGTACATCCCACTGTTGACAAGTATATCCCGACTTCGTGACACTTACGTTTCCTACATACCCTCGTCCCCTACCATAAACGCAAGCCTCTAAAACAGAAAACGATGTTACCAAAACGTGAGTACATAACCAATTAAACGGAACATCTTCAATAATATGAATGACTGCAAGGGTAGTCAAATGTACAATAAGATTCAACAGCTAATGAGTACAAAGCAAGTATTGAAACTTCATCCCTTAGTACACATATCAATTACTCAACATTGTAGACAAGAAACAAACATTTACAACAGTCAATGCACACGACAGCTTCCTCGTAAACATATAATCGTAAAGTCTAGTGCCACCCACAACACAAAGTGCTTGACATGTTTACATACTCAAGATTTTCCTTTACAATCACACCACTTTAGGGGTCATTCAAAATTACTGACAATTTCACGAGCACACAAAGCACACGCTAGGAGGAAGGGGTTACGGCCTCTGTATACTATATAAAATGTTGATCAGTAGCAAATAGCTCGTGCTAATTTCTCTGTTTTCTATGGCCAGAATTGCTTCATGCATTGTTCCTGTGCTAGTCATCCGTATGTACAGGATTTGCAAACATGTACGACTACGGCAGCCTATTCCGGTTTTGTTCTAGAACAACATCAGCCAACCATAAAGAGCCCAGCTGTCTCTACCACAACTCTCTCAATGTTTTCGTCTTTGTATCATTCAAGTGGGTCAACTGGAGTGGAAGAATTCTATCAATGCAGAAGCGTTGAAGACCACAAGTAAACCCTCTATTGAATTGTGCTTTGGAAGAAGGGGGAGAGGCTTCAGAAAAGCGTGTGCTTTGTACACTCAATTTTGAACGAACCTTTACCCAGCCTCTTTCTAATACATTCATACAATTTCAACACCCCAGTCCAACATTAGAACAATATAGTAATAATTGTTATCGCAGTATGTCATTACCTGTTTCTATTGTGTTCATCCTATCTGCTGGAGGCAACACATCTGATCTCCCTATGCATTCTGAAACATCTCCACCATTCTGGTATGGCAAGGGATCACACGAAGGCGTTCCAAGATGAGCGGTGTCCACCAACGAGATTACCACCAATATTGAATTCCAGACAGACAGACAGAGCTCCAGACTGCCCGTTATGCAGTCTTCCTTGCAAATTGGACGAGCCGTGGGAGACGCAGCAACACGACATGGTGGAAATACATAGTTACACAACATGTGATATGAGAAGTCCAAACAATTTTGTGTTTTATATGTTTGCAAAAAGACTTGGCGCAAGTTTCTCATCAATATCTCACTGACTTGAAATGACGTCTTGAGCAGATCATAAAATACCATGCTACCACCGAGCTCATCATTACAAGCAGTGCCATTGTATGGTGCACATACGTAACCACTATGAAACATAAACACTCAACAAACAGTTGATAGAAACCAAGGATTACACTTACACTTTAGGATCTGCAAAAGAAAGAAGAAACGTAATTAGACCCAACTACATTACAAAACGAACAAAAGAAATAGAACACAAACCATTATTATCGAACACACACACACACACACACACACACACACACACACACACACACACACACACACACACACACACACACACACACACACACACACACACACACACACACACACACACACACACACACACACACACACACACACACACACACGCACGCACGCACTCAAGTAAGACAACAACTGAAATAGTATCTGATGAAAGGAGGGTTGAGATAAATATCTACATTTTAATAAATTCTCCCAATGTGGATCTAACCGGTCAAGTCACATACACTACTGAACTACAAGTTAGAGTCAACACAGCAACAGTAGTAAACAAGGCTGGTTTGTTACCACACATTGTCATTCAATAATGAAACAAAATTTTGTGCAAAAGATAATGCATATTACTCTGTACCTAATCCAATCCACATAGCCATATTTTCACTTCAGAAAACATTTACTCAGATAGAGCACGAAAATTTTAGAAACGAAAAAATTAGATGAGCCTCTAAAGCAAATGCACAAGCAGGTCAGTTCCAGTATGTAACACATCATTTCTGTGCTCTCTCCTTGCAAAGTAGCAAATCCCTAACAGCTGCATGAATCGTTTCCATTTAAGGTCAGTATTAAAAGAAATAAATGCAAGATGTGAGCATGACATGCAAACAAACTAATACTAGCAACAAGCAAAATCCCACCGCAAAAACAAATGAAGCATGTGCAACTAAACAAATACTGCCAAACACTCACATGCAAACAGACAACCAACTCAAGCAGAAAAACTAACTAACCGATGACTTGAACATTTGATACTGCGGTAACAGATTTCCCCAACGATGACGTGCCTTCGTTGCTAACCGTACAAGTATACACGCCTGTATCAGCAACAGCAGCACGAACAACTGTGAGACGAGAATATCCTGGACGTGACTCAATAATAACTCTCCCAGAATCGTTTACAGAATGTGACCACTGAATTGTTGGTATAGGAAAACCACCACCTCTGCATTCCAACGTTATGTTCTCACCGACATTGACTCTCAGTGATTCTTTTGGAAAAATTGTTATGTTGGCTGGAAGCAGTTCCCCTCCACATCGCGGCACACTGCAGTATTGCCATCGAACGTTTGCATCAATTGTGAAACACCAAGGTCTATCTCCTCTTCCCTCGAGGTTTCGGCAGTAGTTATTTTCGAAGTCAATCCCGAGTGTCGTGAAATTTACAAATTCAGTAAATGAGTGATCGTGTGGGTAGTGTGCTCTCCAGTCTTGGCATTCTATTCCAGTTATGGTAGAGGACACTTGACCTCGATACGTCCGGCCATCTGTGTTGTCGTCGTAGCAATCGTCTATAGGTTAAACAGAGTACAAACATACACACCACACATGCACGCACGCGTGCGCACACACACACACACACACACACACACACACACAGGCACATGCACACACACCACACCACACCACACCACACATGCACACACGCACGCACACACGCACGCGCACACGCACGCACACACACACACACACACACACACACACACACACACACACACACAAACACACACACACACACACACACACAAACACACATGAACATTACATCATCCATCATAAACTCACTTGTTGTGTTGTAAACTGTTAAACTTGGAGCTGCCAAAACACCAACAAGCATTAGAGTGCTACCACACTTGCAATGCAGAAATACACTACCCACCATTGTAGTCAACTCCTATCAGACACGTTGGGCTTTCACCTCCATTAACACTTGGTAATAAATCACAGTCGGGAATTGGCAGTGGATCAATATCCAGCAGTAGAGTACGATTATTGAAGGTTGCATCCCACTGTTGTGAACACTTTTGGTCCCTTACATACTCACAATATTGACGGCAAACACGACGAGGCCACACTATATCCGTCGACTTATCACAAGGCGGAAAAGCCAATCCACATACTAACGGAAGAAACGACGTCCAGCATCCAGAAAACGTGTCATTCAGCTTCTGTACAGACATCTCTAACTCGGCCTGAGTCCCAAGACTTCGATTGACAAACACAAGATCATTGGTCCATACAAAGTCACGACACAGGCTGCCTGCGTATTGCTGACAAGAGTATTCGGGATCTAAAAGAGAAAGGTGAACACCTTTTGAGTGAGTAAATAGTAATTATGGTACTTACCACATTTTGATATGTTGCAATACTCCCATCGCACGGATGGATCATTTGTGTAACACCACAAACCATCAGGTGCTCTACCTCCAGGGTTACGACAGTAGTTTTGCGCATCGGTCAGATCGTCAGGATAATCGGTCGAGAGAAGCGAATGGGCATGAGGTGACTGCACATTCCAGTGTTGACATAGACGACCAGACTTTGTGACGTTGACTGTGCCTTTGTAGCCTCGTCCCTTGCCAATTACACAATTGTCTAAATAGAAATAAATAAATTACACTGCACGTGTCCCACTACTTGTCCCATACGACATCTAGACAACAAGACACCAAAGTGCAATTCAGAAAAATACAATTAGGCCAGACCAACTGAATTTCTTGATGCTCGGATCTTCTGACATGAAAACATATAGACAGACCGGATAGAAAAAGTATGACCAAGTGGCATTTGAGCATGTGCAGTTTGTTGTCTTGCCTTGACTTACACAACGCTTCACTTATTAAATTCTAAGGACCACTTAACAACTGCTCAAGCAATTCATGTTATGTTCTAAAAATGAGTAAAGTAAGACAGCATAGAAGCTCAGATCCAAAGTGGACAGCACAATTTTCGAGAGCAGACAATGAGTCGACGACAGCAGTTTGACACAAAAATGAGCAGCAGCGGTGGCCATGTGCTCAAGAGCAAGAAATGCCGCTAGAAAAGAGCAGTTCCAAATGGAACGAAAGGAACACCCACTGTGAAGAGCAGGCGAATTCGAAAATAGATGCAAAATCGAATGCTGTGAAAGAGACGAGCGGGACATGGATTCAGAGCAGGAACACGAGTACCGTAAATGAGCCAGCAGAACACAGAAACAGACACAGAAATGGGTGCTGTGAAGAGACAATCAGAACGTGAAAGGAGATGCAAATACGTGCTGTTTACACTTGCAAAGTCACCAATTTGCCCTCACAATACAAAGCCTTCCACAAAAGTGTACCACACATGTGCACATCTAATATTTATTCTTTTAGTTGAGCTCAAAACTGGACCAGCAAATCTGAGCATCAAGAAATTTAGCTTGTCTAGCCTTATACAATGATCTAGCAAATGTCCCACACTACACATGCCTTATACAAGAATTCACGTTAAACAACACAATCACACTACAATAGGAACATTAATTAGTGGCCACCCACAATCTGATAACAAAATTTAATTTGAAATGTAAATTAAGACTCTTCAGCCGAGCAGCAAATTTTGGTTAGTCAACAGGCAGATGCAGCCGCTCTGCACAACCATTCAATACAGCAATTATGTGGTACAAACTACAGCAGTACTCGTTCAATACCAGAAATAAAATCTAATTCAGTACAGTACTCTCAAACGTTTGTGGTTCCACACTAGATAAACACACCGTCACGTGTGATGGAATTTTAAATTGTTGTCTTCATGTGTTGCATTTTGATTATATATACTGAGTGTAGTTTACACTACACTACGAAATCAGGAATGGGCATTGACTGGCAATAACCATATTAGAAGTGATTTAGTGTCTTTTTACCACTTGCGTCATACTCTAATTTGCATTGGTCAAGAAAGCATGTCAGCCCACAGCATCTCCCATTTGTGTGGCATTCGCTCAGCTCGGAACAGCGCCATTACAGAGAAAGAACTAACTGCCAGCCATAGGCCAACCAAATGAGAAAACTGCACAGTAATTTGACATGACAATTTGATGAAAGTGGCTGCTACAGCTCTGAGTGGCCAATCAATTTGAAATCCGTATTTAGAGTCTACATTACAAACTCTACGTCGTGTTACATTATCCAATGTTCGCTAACGCAGTTTACATACATCATTACCTGTTAATTCCATGTTTTCTCTGTCTCCTGGTGGTAACACATCAGATACCCCGATACACTCGTCTTCATCGCCACCATTCATATCGCGAAGATCTGCACAGTTAGGCGCTCCCAGATGTCCAAAATTCAGTGCCTGATTTGGATCCTGTATGGCAGTCCACAACGATGGACAGAGTTCAGTACTTGCCGTCAAGCAGTCTCCCTTGCAAATCCCTCGCTTTGTTGGAATAGAAACATTCGTACGACACGGTGGAAAGACAAAGTGACAGATGAGCGGATACGCAAAATCATAACAATTCTTCGACACTGAGAAGCCATCAAATATAACTTTGACACTATTCATTAGCGCTTCGCTCTTTTCGAAGTTGGTGACCAAAAGATCATAAAATACAGCATCGCCAGAGATAAAATCCTTACAGACAGTGCCGTTGTATGGTCGACAAGTCAAAAAACTAAAAACAAAACGCATAGCAAAGAACAAAAACAGAGTAAAAAGCGTGTTAGCTTACTCTTGTGCATCTAAGAAAAAGACAAAAACATAAATTAATTGATTAATATAATTATAAATTAATATTCTAATATAGCTTACTGTAGACATCCAGTGTTATATTAGCAAAGTCGGTTCCTCCAAAATTTGCGGTGTTCACGTTGCTGACAGAACAACGATAAACACCGGCATCACTCTCGTTCACATTGCGTACTGTAAGGATTGACTGTCCGACTGTAATCTCGATTCTATGTTTGACATTCGATTGCAGCTCTGTCCCATTATGATACCAATGCACGTCTGGCTCAGGGACTCCACGGTATGAACACGTCACGGTCGCATCAGAGTTCAGTGCAACAGAAGGACCAATGCTTGACAAAGACATAATTTGAGGCAGAGCTGCAAGAACAAATAAATAAATAATTAATTCAACTTAATCAAGTTACATATACTCGTGATCCTCATGTAAGCACATTTAGTATCACACAATCTCAACGTTAACTAATTTCACTTCAAGGCAAACTGCTAACTACAAAAAATCTTAGCTACACGTATCCTTATTACCTTCTACTATAAGATGGGCTGGCAAGCTCCTCACTTCTCTCGGTGCCGTCTTAGTTACAGCATTGGTTACAACACAAACTACAGTTATGTTGTCTGACAACTGGACATCGTACACAGTCAAATTGCTCTGCAACTGTAACGTTTCAATGGCAAATTTCTGTCCATTCAAGACTTCCATGTTGTTGTAGAGCCATTTGAAGGTGGGAAGGGGATAGCCCGATGCTTGACAAGCAAACACAGCCGACTGGTTGACTAACACGTGAACGTCCGATGGATTAGTAGAAATATTTGCAACAGCTGGATACAAACAGAGCACAATCCCTATACATACAACTAATTAAGAATGACTGTGTAACACGCCCTACCCTCAACTGTCAATTGAATCGATGACTTAGCTGTCTGCACTCCAAGTCGTGTCACGTTATTAGTACCAGCTGTCTGCCCTCCACGTCGTGTCAAGTTATTAGTACCAATACACGTGTACAGTCCAGCATCACTAACAGATACCTGCTGAATGTCAAGAAGCACGATCGGCATGAACGGAACATGCTGTATTCCAACTCCGTTCAAACCATTCTGAAGCTGCTGTGACTTAAAGTTCCATGTTACAACAGGGATTGGAAATCCATCAAAGTCACATGTAGCAGAAAACTTTTCGCCTTCAAGAAGCAGAAGAGGACTCTGTGCCTTAACATGAACACTGGCAGGAACTACAAGATAAAACAAAGCATATAAATAAACATAAGGCATGAATGACTGGTGTTTGTAATACGCCTTGAAATTAATGAGCAAAAGATTATGTGAACTAACAGAGTTCTCGCTAGAAATTTTTGGGAGTGTGGCGGGATGGGCAGGGCGACGACGCATTGCTCTTTACAGTCAGACATGCACACTAGAGCCAATCTCAAGTGAGGTAGGTAGACTTTGCATTGTAGCAGACATACATTCAAGTGCCTTGCCCTGCCCTTGCAAGGAAATCAGCTTCGATCGTCAGTGAGCCCTTCTTAGCGATGTTCATCGATTGCGAATGCGCAAGAGAGTTTCGTCTAGTCAGGCATTGATTGACGTGCACCACTGCTGTTACTTTGACCAGTCTAGAGAAGATTCTAGGTGTACACTTGCCGGACAAGAGTATGCTTTCCGGATTATGGACGGGCATCTGGGACTAGAATCAGAGGCAGCGCATGCATAAACCAGCTTGTGCGTACACAGTAAATCACGGAGCGAGGCTATCATCCCGTGTTATTTTGCAAGAGCTTAGATTTGTGGCTATTATCAACTTTAGTATTGTCTCCAGTACTCAAACATTCCTTAGCTATAGACTTTGGACTCCTATCTACCGTTTCTGAGCACGGTGCACTACTACGGGAGCGTGGCGCACTACTACGGGAGCGTGGCACTGCACCAGGCTGCCACGCTGTAGCGAGAACCCTGAACTAAGTATCGCAGTGAGTTGGGAGGCTTAGTACTAGCGACTGCCCTACCTGATTGCCTTTAAGCACATAAAGTAAGTAGAAGCAAAGTTGTAGCATGAAAATAACAAATAAGTTTTCAAAGTATAACACTACATTACATCACCATGCAAAACATTGATTCACAAGAACACGTCTTCGCTGAGATATAGCAGGTCAAAGTTGCTTCCGGTTCTTGGTAACATGTTATAACAGGCGCGGTGTAGTGTACACTTCACAGAGGGGAGACTCCACGCTAATGTGTATTGTAAACAAAGAATTCTGTGGCGAAAGAATGGTTTGGTGATGAGTGGCTGCAGGATGCACCAATTTGCGCAAGCCATACATAAGCATGTTTCAATTTCGGAAGATCTCCAAGCTAAGAGTAAGAATCGCAAATAAGGAGGACAATTGCAGAGACGTTCGTGTCGTCCAGGCAACTACTACTGAGTACAACGCATCCTACTGAGTGGACAGGAGTCTGTAGTAGTCACTTTTAGCCTGATTGCTTCGAGATACGAACAGCCAGGTCTATTCAAGAGCTTGGTCTGAGATGTAAAAAAGCAAAATTGAGGCCACCATTTACAATCTACTGCCTCCACACTTCAAGATCACAGCACTCTGGAACCTTTGCGAAAGAAAAGGAGAGACGCATTTGAGAAGCGGGAAACATGAGGGTAAAGAAAACTCTCATGCAGGACTACTAAAAGTACTGCAAATGGCTGGGAGAGGTCAGACTTTTGATGACTATATATAGACTAGCGTCTATAGGTGCTTGAGTGAATGCAGTCGTATGCATTACAGTACACTGTACAGTGAAGTCAAACTTTGTGTCAACATGAATTCAACGTAAGAATTTCAAGTCATTTTGTTCTCTTTCTCTCGAACAGCACTAGCTATAGTTTTGCATGAACTCACCAGAACACTGTGCCACTATTGTCGCTAGTATTCAACATTATTATCGCGTCATTATTTGAGACAACCTCAAATACGTTTTACAGCACACGTACTCCACACAAGTAAGCATCCATCATCTCACAACAACCGCAGCTGCACCTGTGATGGTTGTTTACTTACCCGGATGTGCATCGATTATGTTTGATACTCCTACTTCTACTTGCAATGATGACAGGCTATCGGGTAGCCTGTCCTCTTCCTCATCCACTTCCAAGGCAGAAGGTGATCTCAAAGCTTCAGAGACACTGTCACTGAACTCGAACTTGTGTGGTCTAGTCACTCTAGTGGCTCCCAGCAGACATTCATCCTGCGATTAATGTGATGACGGAACATTATCATCACGTAAAACATCCAGAGGGCTCTTCAGAAGAATAACTGTTGCTGCCGTCACCTCTACCCTAGCAGCGTTGCCTTGGATATGAAGATGTAGTCATTTTTACAGACCGCTGACTATACAGACGCACACGCATCTCCCCTCTATGACGTGTACACTACACCAAGCCCATTAACGGAACTTGAAGAACAAGAAGCAACTTTGACTTGCTATCAGCAAAGACTTGACTCAAAAATCTAAAATTAGTTTACCTGTCATGTATGCAACTAGAACTATCGATTTCCAGCATAAAAAATTGATTATTGCATTGCAGCTACCCTTTAATAATTCATCAATAATATCACGTGCACTACCAACTTTCAGTCAATTAGTACCTTGTATTGTGACATTGACAGTAGACATGATGGTGAGATTTTGTTGTCGACTGCTAAAATTTGTCTTTGAAACACACTCGTAAGAGCCTGCATCACTAAATGTTGCATTTCTTATCACAAGCATCCGATCGGCTAACCCAGGCACTATTGGGGGCATTTGAATGCCTTGGCTCACATCAACACCATCTTTCCACCATGTGATTTTTGATGGTGGATAACCAGTTACTACACAATTTAATTCGATTCGATCACCAGCAAGACGGACCACTTCGATGAATTCATCATTAACAAAATGTGGAAAGCCTTCAACAGAAACAACAAAATGTCAATAGATGAGCATAAGCACACACACCTTACCAACCACATTACATGCAATATATAATATAAATGCATCACGTCAGCTTCTAACTGAAACTTACACAAGTAAACTTTCAAATAATCTACATAAACTACTTGCCAAGAGCTTGTTGAGATGCATCAAACATTAAAACTGACAGTCAGTCTTTGATATCGGCACTGTCTCCACTATGTAGTTGTCATAAAACACTAGATGTTGTTGCAAGCAGTTGTATGCCTACACCTCTACAGTCACTCAAACAGTAGCTGCACAACTGATGACAACATCACTAAATTAGGTAAATGTGTTGATTTTTATGGTGAGACAAACGCTAAATATACAAAAACTGTGCCATACAATGACATAATCAATCTCTTTTTCCCTCTACCAGACAATGTCACCTCAACTCTATTGACTCTATTGAATAGACATGCCCTGCACAACAAACGCACCAGAAAATCGTACGATGAGACACCAAAATAAAAAAGTTCTAGACAAAAGTTATAATTGCAAGGTGTTCAACACATTGACAGATACAACAATTGCCACTCTGTTAACTTAGAAACATCACAATCATCTTACTTCCTTCACAGTAAGTCCCATTTCCCTGGTACGGATCCAAACACGCACAATTGACGCCCTGCCGCACATTCACACACGCAGCATACGGATCACAGTCGCTCAAGCCCGACGCGCAACGATCCAGTTCTTCACAGCACATACACAGAGCACATACAGGTTTCATACATCGATTCCAGGACATAATAAGAACGTTTCGCAACAACTCACCACAGACTGTTCCGTTGCCGTAAAATCCGACGTCGCAACGGCAGTGAGGAATACCCAGAATGCCGAGCTCGCATGTAGCATTCGCATGACATTGACCACATACTAAACCGAAAGACAAACAACACAATGTGACAACATGCTGACATCAAAATGGCCTCGAGAAGTCAACTAACCGTCTTCATCGAGCCAAACAAACACGTCAAACATCGCCCGAGTTGCTCCACCCGTCGAGTTGCTGGCGTTTCCGACGCATGTGTACACGCCCTGCCTCTCCCTTGTCAACTGAGATATGTACAGACGCTGAGCTCCACCGACAAAAAACTGACGCACTGAAACATTCACGGACGAGCTCTCCGTCACTCCGCTCCCGTTCCTTATCCACTGTAGACTCTCCGACGTGCTGTTTACACTCGCATTGAAAGCGCAGTCGAGCGAAACATTTGCACCCGACCGGAAACGAATCTGGTTGCTTGCTACAACACTTCCGTTTTCGTATCGTACATTGAGGCTCTCGGCGCTGGCGAGAACTAGCGAAACGAGACAGAAAACGACAGACACGTCAAGCATGGTGTCGAAGACCGGAAATAGAAGAACGCCTTCTGCGTATTTGTGCCCGCAAAACGGTTGGTGACTCAATCCAGTTAAGGCCACGCCTAGAATGCTGACCAGCGAATACGAAGTCGGACGAATTCAAATGTGTATGTTTGATAGTTGGCGCGATTCTAGCCACGCGATTGCAATAGCGCTGATCAGTAGTACGTACATGTATATCAGGCTCGTAGGAAGCATAATTCTCAAAGTTGTAGATACGCGCGCTAAGAGGGTGTGATCCAACGATAGTGAAGAGAGCAGTCTCTCCAGCATACATTTAGCTGGTATCTAATGATCTATTGTACAACAGGTTCTTGAATAACTACTCTCATTTACCAACGATTACTGTGATACGTGGCTACGCAATGACCTCAGTCCTCTGGACAGCATAAATAGCAATTCAAGTCAAAGTGGGCGGCTGATGCTATAATTTACTTTCGTTTCAACTATAAACACATTGGCTTTTAATCACCTATATTTTCAATCCGAAGTTTCAGGCAATTGTCGACTGTCCGATGTACAGTTTTTGAAAGATACCCCGCCAAAACCAGGCTGACCAGACTAATTACGCCTCTGGTACATATAAAAGTTCACGCTACGACTCTACGACCGTGTATATGCGACATAATGCACTAGCTTCGGCCCCCAGACCTGTGTAGCGCCATTCTAATCAATTGGCGCTACACGGGTCTGGGAGATCGAGGCTAATAATGTGTAATGCCGCTGACAGCAAGCACGTGCCCTGCTTATAACTCGTACAAAGCTGATAACATTCAGAAAAGCCTATTGTTCGCATTTTGCTGTCCGGATCGCTCTGGCGATTCGAGCATGTGCGTGAACTCGGAGAGGAAACGTGAGCCATTAGTTGGGAAACCCCATTTGCAACTCGATCGAAGTGAAACGTGCGAAACAGGAAGTCGGCAAATCGCTTTAGTTAGCTAGCTGTTGCGGCTTTCGTAGCAAAATCGTAAAGCCTCCGTCGGTCCCACCCAAAATTTACAATTTACATGTACAGTGTAGCCATATGCATGCAGATTGTACTCACCAAGGTGTTGCAACTGCACGACCAATAGCAGTGCACCTAACGAATGCATCGTTCGGTTCTAGATTAGAGCTTGGTCACTCAACGGGTAACGATCCGAGACGGTCAGTAGTCTGATTATTGCGAGAACTCAACCTCCAGCAGGTGGCGGGCAAAATGATCGTTAATTAAACTAGCGCGCTTGCCCTAGACAGCGCGAAAATTTGCCGCCAACTATCGATGAGAGAGTCTAGAATCAATTACGTAATGCAAGACTTCTCTTTATGTTTCATTCTATATATGCATATAGGTTTTACCACACATCGTCGGTTTCGTCCTTCGTCGTCTACACATTGACAGCATTCCACCCCTTTCACTCCCGCCTACTTTCAACAGGAGTTCGAAACTAGATTATTTAGATCTCGCGTATCAACAAACTTTAGAGTACAAAGTTATAATCAATAAAATTTGGAGTGCTGTATGTATAGCATTCCAAATAGTGTACTTATTTACATTCAGACGCATGGCGCATGCACATTCAGACGCATGGCGCATGACAATCACACCTACTACATCATAAGACCTGTCACATGTGAAAGGTCAGTAGGTCAACGACCAAACCCACGGTCATGTCCTCTCTTTTGCCAACCGGCTGTCATATGGCCGTACATTCCCGGTGCGACTCCAAATCTGGAAAAAAAAACGACATGCCGCAGTAGATTGGACGAGGATGAATGTTAACAATGTGAAGTATTTGAGAACGTAAAATGAGATGGTTATTGTTACCTCCTGTCATCTTTCCCGGGTTGCCACTGTCCAGGACGTCCATACTGATCCCCTGTGAAGACACGTGAAGAGGTGTAATGAGACACAAGCAACACACTGCAACGTGATTCAATACATACCATGATAGTGGGGTGCCCATCCAGGTCTAGCAACATATACAAGTTACAGAGACGGCAGAATAGGACACAATATGTACGTACCCTCTGGTAGGATAACCGGCTGGTCTGTAGCCCCATACATCTGCGGGTCCTCTGTGTCCTTCCATCCACCTTTGGCCATAATCTCCTGTCCCTCTACCCATGTAAGGATGCGCAGCTTGTTGCCCTGACATCTGCAATACAATTCAAAAAATAACAATAGTAAGTTGCAATCACACGAGAAAGGATCAGTTGTGTGTGTCCACTTAGAATTTACTGGTAATCTGTACATGTACATGTGTACAAAGATAGATCTAAACAATAGACAACAGATACCCATTTGTGTCCTCTTGCTCTGTTGTCCATTTTTCTGGGCTTGAGCGAATTGTCGATTGCTGTGAAATCATCAACATGCATTGATGGTGGTCGGCTGGTGTTCTGCTGCCTCAAACGAAAGAAATCTTTACCACGACGTGGGCCGCCATAACCTCGACCAGTGAACATCACTATAGCACAGGCAATAGTAAGCCCTAATGATAAAAATGTATCAAGTAAACTGTCTATGTCTGTGCCATTACTTGTGTCAGATGGGCGTGGTCGTTTAGCCACACTTTCAGCTATCAAAGGATCTACTTTCCGTTTACTTCTGACCCAAAACAGAAACTTACCAAAGAGACAAAATAGTCATAATTGACACTTTATACTTGTCTTTCTTATCTCTTGTAGGAGATTGAGGTGGTGATTTCACAACCCATTTTTCAATTTCATCTTTCAAAGAGAAATCCCCACAACACTTTTGAGCTAACTCTTCCAGATTGCATTTGACCTACAAGGAGTGATGATATCAATATGCCTGAGAGTTTCAGTACTAAACAGATACATAGGTCAAGATAACTCACCATGTATGGTTCTGGACTTTCACTGATAGGAGCAAAAGCACCAAACCAAAAGTCAAGATCAGGCCTTTGGAAAGGTTTTTTATGAAAGATAAATAATGGTTTAGAAAATGCACTCACTACCTTTCATCTGCTACTTGACGAACAACAATGGTTCTTTCTGCAAACTGTTCAGAGATAGAACGAGAACCAGGAAGTTGGGCAATTGTTTCTACAACAAAACCATTGAAAGCAATTGCATAATTGTAATAAAAGTACAGGTTCCTCAACAACTTTGTCTCAAGATATCTGTCCTATCTAGTTTTAATTAATTAATAAAAGTAGGTGAGCAGAAAACATTTGACTGACTAATAAATGACAGTGAACACACAGTACTGGTAGTCCTTAGATTGACTTGTAACTGACCTCCAAGTATATAGAGTGATTGACTTATAATAACATGCACCCCACCAGTATAGCACAGTACTCAAGTTTGGAGGGGCTGATCAACCACACTGCAAGGCCACTCCTTATTCCACAGCATGACGTCCACCATTTTCAGAGATAGTGTGACAAGCATGCCCAGTTCAACTGTCAGGACTTTTTCTACATTGGCTTCAGCCTTCATCATACTGAAATACTGATGTGCTGTTTCATCATACTGAAATACTAACGTGTTGTTCCATCAAACAGATAGTTAATATCGTCATCAACATGCCACACTACGATTAAGCTGACTGCTTGGTCACCAGCTTAGCATGGTGCTCTAGTCTGGAGGGACTCATCAATCACACTGCAAAGCCATGCCCCATTTTTTTACTTGTTACTTTTTTACTGTCTTACTTTTTTACTTCCACAGCATAGACATCCACCATTGTTGGGAAAGTTTGATAGGCATGCAAACTTCACCTGTCACAACTTTTTTCAACATACTGCAATGCTGCTGTGTTCCATCGAACATATGGCTTGTGTCGTTAACACACCACACATTACGCTTACTGTTTGGTACCTGAGGGAAACAGGAGGCTTCTGCATAACATGGCTACAAGATTGGGGAGGCTAATGCCTCCCAATGCTACGCCAGTGATAACATGTACAACTAGGAAACTGCTCAAACTGACTTATTCAAAGTTATTAACACCTGCCCCTTTAATTATACCACTGTAACTGTAGACATACAATAAATAAATAAATAAATAAATATACAACCACACACACACACACACACACACACACACACACACATGCACGCACGCATGCACGCACACACGCACACACACACACACACACACACACACACACACACGCACACACACACATGCTACTACCAAGGTTTACACACATTGTCAAACACTGACGAGTAGTAACCAACGGCCACAACACATACACAAGTACAACCTTTATCATTCTCAATTGGCTGATCATCCTCTGTTTCTGATGATTTTAATAATGCTATGACAGCATTGAACTGCTTTAGCAAATCACTGTGCTCTTCCTCAACATCGAGTTCTCCAATCTTTTTCATGAGGCACAACAGAACATGCTCTTCATGTTCCTGACCATCAGCTGCCCAACTTAACAAAACTCTAAGTTGTACAGGTTTCAGATACGATGTCCTCAATGCTGGTTGACTATCAACTATTTCATCTTCTCCCTCTAAGTCTAGTATAGTTTCTTTTACAGGTTTACTTCCTAAAACATGAATCAGTTCTAATACAGCACCAACTGCAGACAGCACCCGAGAAGAAGAATCAGACAGCTCCTCAGACAAAGAATCAGACAAGCCTCTAAAACCAAAAATTTAGCTTTAGCATTTCTTTGTGTAATTTCATTGGCAGCTTACTCAAGTTTTTGAACGAGAGAGTTTAAGAAAGAGGAAAATGTTTCATTGTCACCATCAAGACATCTGATATGTAAACACAGTTACGTTAAAGTAGTTGGTTAGTCAGAAATGCATAAAATAATCTCACTTTGCAAGATGAGTAAACCCACACTCGTGTTCTGCTAGCCCAATTGCAATTCTAATGGCAGACAGTTGAGTATGTAGAGACGCACCACTGACAGTCAGATGTTCAACAAGTGCTTCACATACTAAGCTTAATGAAGAAGCATCAGGTATGCTGTCACATAACTGTAACACAGAATAATTACATGAAGGGTGGAAGGCACCATATACTCATGCTTGCTTATATCTATCATTTCAATCTTAGTTGATTACAGCAAAGATTAGCTGCTTCAATCTCCGCAGTTGTCAGCATGCTCACCAGTTTCTACAGTCTTCCTCTACCAATGTACAATCCTTTTGTGTTTGAGTTTCAACACAATTGTCAACTAATCATTACAAGTAATTATCATTCAACTCTTATCTTCTACCCCAGCATCAAACAATAGCAGCACAAGATGACATACTAGATAACCATCACACTTGAACTACCTGTTGTGAATTCATATTCAAACCAGACGCCAAATTAATGTATGCATCGCAAAGAGATTGCAGAAAATACTACAAACCACACCATAAAAATCACACCATCTAACAAAAGCATTAACTAGTGCATATACCACAGCATGGCTATTCATCTTGTCGTTCTTGGTTCCATCATCACTGTTACAGTTGAGTTGTGCAAGAAGTTTAGGCAGCAACAAATCAGCATCACTAATGATAACATAAATTAATGCCATACATACACACAATCAGGTATCCGTTCACCTCTGCAGACAGTCCAATACTCCTGCTTTAAAACTTGCCATCGTTATCAAGTCTGAAAGAATTTCTAATGGTTTGGCTGGACTAAGCCTACAGAAACATGAGAGAAACAACGATCACTTTGCAATGTACCGTTGCTGCCCAATGTCACAATCTCACTTTGCTTCCCCTTCTCCAGCTAGCCTCTCATCTGCTGTTGTCATAAACAACCTAAAACAAAACAAGTTCTTAAACGATACTAGAACTCACTATACTTATAGGAAATAGCCCACTGCACTCACTGCACAACATATAAACAACATCCTTCAAACCCAATCCAACAGTCTGTAGACTACATCTCTCCAAGACCATAGTTTCTCACCTTGTTATCATTTGGGCAGTAATTCCTGACAAATCAGCAACTTGACAAGTAACTCTCCTAAATACTTGCATCAAAGTGGGACAAGTCGACTCTATACACAACAACCTCCTGGTGACCCAACTATCAACAAAGGCTTTAGACAGCTAACCAGTCAAAGCAGTAAGTACATCCTCCAATCGTGATTGAACCCCAAGTATATGAATTGCCCACAAATGTCGATAGTGCACTAATCGCTCCTTTTCCTTATCTGATAATTCCTAATAAATGTTTAAAATCGAATCCAGACGCTGTGTGTTACCATAGACAAAGCATTCACACCTGCTCTGTGTGCAAAGGCAGTGGCAGTGGCAGCAGCTCTGATAATAACACCAATCCACTATAGAAATTCTATAAACGAATCATTATGATCAACCAAGAAAAGAAATAAAACGTGGCAACTGTCATCCATAGAACTACACTTTCACAAACACATCACAATTGACTTCTTACCTGAGGTATTTCTAGTGTGTGTTTCAGCAGCTCTTGAAGCATGAGACACCAACATGTCTTTGAAATATCTATCAAGACACACATACAAATAAATACCAGTAAAACTTGTTTCCCTAAAATCAAGCTCTACCATCGCTGACAGCCTTAGAAAGTGAAGGACTTGCAAACAGTGAAATGATTTCAACTATGTCTGTGTGGACCTGCAAAAGCACAAACATTCAAACAAACTACAATAAACAACAGACTCCTACAAATAGTGCAAACACACCTCTTGTGCCACTGAAGCTAATGAGCCAGCCGGCATTACAGAACAAAGAATAACATGTAGACCAAACAGACCAGACAGCAATCGTGAATCACGAAACTACACAATCAGAAAAACAACTGGCAAAAATTACATTTAAGCATCAAGCAGAAAAGCATACCTCAGCTGAAGTATCAAACAACTTGGAAAGCATGGTTTTGACTAGCAACAACAATGGTTGAGCAGTGGCAAACACAAGTGTCCCGTTTTGAGAAGCCGTAAGTTGTCCTTGCCTCCTAGGTCGTGTAAGACCTGCATTCAACTTCTGAAAACCAACAGAAACCAACGTGGATTTAGTTAACAAAAACAAAACACAAGATTTATCAAAGTCAAGTTTACAAACATAACAATCGTTCCTGTCAAAGTTGTATTTGTCTGTCTGATGACAGCATACCTGTAGAAATCGTATGATTGCTTCCATTGCATTAGCCGAAAAGAGGGCAATTGTCGCTACACTCCACTTCAAGTCACTCGGCTCACCTAATTACTCACATAGAGTCAACATTTACCAAAAACAATATCTCTCAAGTACCAGTACCATTCAAATCAGAAGAAGGACATCCATAATATTTCAGTAATCTAAGAATAGTTATAACAGCAGGCAGTTCACTCAAAATTTTGGTGGTACTGAGATCTTCAACTTGTCTGAAAGGAAACAAGGAAGAAAAAGTTGAGAAATCCAATATCTCTTGTAGATAGCAAAACTTACATTTGCAACTGTTCTACCAATGCTGGAATAGGACCCTTGACTCCAACATTAGCAAGGCATTTCAAAGGACTCATCCAATCGGCCAAGTCTGTGAGAGAAAGATTGTTGTGCTCTGAAAAACCATAACAACAGTTTACAAAATACAATGGAATTTGCACTGACAGCAACCATGAATTCCAACCTCCAGCACTTAAGGCTAGTAGTCTATCACCATACCTCTCCAGCAGGAGCCCATCACCATTGCCTACGTTAGATATCACATCCAACTGGATGAAACAAACTGCAACCAGCAGCAGCGAAAACCTACTAGTACCTTGCACAGTTAGCAAAATCAAAACTGCCGCATATCTGCTTGAAACGCTCTTCTTTACTTTATCATCATGCTCACTGTTACCTACAACAATTATATATGACATTAAATCAACAATGTCCATATGTACTCTTGCAGACTAATATACATAATCCACACATGCTTACCTTGCTGCTCAACAAACGGTAGCAAGCACTTGATGTTATCCACCCAACTAAGAACAGAAACAACTGCCTCTTTACCTAAGAAACAAATAACAGTGTTTGTGATATAAACTCAACTACTTCAGTCCAACTGTACAATCACTGATAATGTAAACACACTCACCAATAGCAGTAAAGGTCATCGAATACAACGTGTGAAGAGTTGATAAGACATCAGCTGAGTCAAGGTCACCAGCTATGCAACAGCAAGTGATCATTAATGTACATAAACCACAAACAATCTAGGCTAAATGCTTGCTACAGTTTTCCTTTGATGAATATGTAATTAGATCAACAGCTTGAAGTGCCTAGCAAACAAAACACCAACATCACAGTACATCTACAAACCACACAGTACAATAGTTCTAATGAAAAACAATAAACAATATCCATTACAAAGTACATGCATCAGTACTGTACAACAACTACACAACAGTACTTAACAGGTCACAAAAATGCTGGAATGAGCGGTAGCCAGTAACTGACTAACCTGCAAGTAGTAGATAAGAAGCAGCCCCAAACACTGTGCTGTGCAGTTGACAATACCTCCCTCTTTAAACAGTTCCTAAAGCAAGAAAAAGAGATAATTATTTAATATCAATTCCAAAAGTCTCAAAATACATACACTGAGTGTAGGAGCTCTGGTATAGGGGATATCCTCCTCCTATTGAACAGATACACAAAGTATAGTTGGATAATCCTGTATAGCCATCTTCAAGCACACAAACCGTTGCTTGTGTCAGCACTCGTATAATCTCATTTGCTGTTCCACTGTCAGATGCCAAGTATAACAAACCTAATACACCAAAATAAATACTCTGAAATCATAGCTATCAACAAATGTAAGGCAACCATCTTGAAATCCAATGAGAAACAGTAATAAGTCACGAACAGCAGAAAAGATGGCTGCATGATTCACCAAATGAGGAGATGATACCAACACCAATAACACCTCCATGAGACGCCTTCAGAGTATAACATCACACATGAGTTATCTGTTTGTGCTTGTACGAATACCATATTGCTACTGAGCCTGACCGCGATTTGAAAAGTCTTGATATGTTGGGATACGGATCTTGTTTGGGTACTTCCAAAAATTTCGATTTCATTGGTAAACAGTTTGCTGGTAATTGAACCTGCAAAGTTAAGATAGATGAGTTGTACTAGAAATCTACAGTGCTCTACTGCCCACCGTGTCTGCAGCATTTTTGACCGCTGTCAACAGGTTAGTCAAACATTCAACGATCGTTTCCACATCATAAGGTAAGACTGCAGATTCAGTCATCATTGGTTTCATGTCGCCATCTAGTTCATTAAATGATACTGTCTTCTTTAACTGATCACCAGTTTCAACCATGTCATTGCCAGTATCCATCGGCTCGTCTGCCACTACTACTATTGTGTCTTCAGATTCAGAGCCATCCATTTGTTGGGTGTGACCAACTGCCCGAACATGATCTGAGTCTGGGTCATCCTCATCCTTCACTGTAGGCTCTTCCTGTACGTCACCGCTGCAATTGTCATTTTCGTCCTGTTTGACCTGATCTACACCTGTGTTGTCCATCCATGCTGTCTTCCATGTTTCTTGTGGAGAAACCACAGTTGAGTCTGGTATAGAAGCAGATGTCCATCTATGGATACCAAAGAAATGAGTGCGCTCAGTGTCACAACATTAATTTATTAGATATAACACTATGTAATGTCTCCAATAACCACCTAGCTTGTAATACACATGCTAACCTGTCTACAGTCTGTTGTAGAGTTGCTAGACACTCATAAATGTTGACTTTCTGCAACAAAGCAGCTCCCGCAGTCACAACACGGGGAGTCTGCAACCACAATACAACAGCACATGCACCTCCGTTAGACACGAACACAACTTTTCCCTTTCATTCACAAAACACCTGCTTTGTCAGCAACAATTCAACTAATCGTTGGTATAAAGTTCGTCCTTCCGTTACGTCTCCACTCTAATATACAAATAAAAAAATCATCAAGAATCTTCAGAATATCCATACATGCACCACATTCAACCTCATGCCAGCCCAGAAACATCTCCATTCCTACTGCAAAGTTTGTCACACCGTCAATAGCTAAATAACGCAGAGTCTGGCTCAAATTTCAAGTAAAATAATTACAACCGCATATACATGCGTATACCTGTAATAGCTGCAAGCTTCATGGTGGTAGCCATAAATGGCTCTTCAAGTAGATGACACAGCTGCTCCATGACACCAGTATTCTACAGTCAAAGGAGACACGGTGCCTAGCATGCTACTTACCACTTACATGTCTCAACTGAATTTACTGTAAGAAGTTCTGGAAAGTTATCTCCACACCTGCTAAGAGCAGTCACCATGGCCATACCCGCCTTCAGCTGGCGAATATTTACCTGAGCATGTATACAACAACAGACAGCACTACAATGCTAGTTTCACGACTCTACAATAGAGATGAAATTTACAGCAACAGGTTGCTTTCTAGCTATAACAATATCGAGAGCTTGAACAGTCCACTCCACCAGCAGAGAACATATTCCTAGAGAAACAACGTGTTACAGTAACAAGGAGAGATAGCAAGTGATACAAAGCTGCACACTAATGGCATTAATGTATCCCTAACTCTAAAACATATGAAGCTCCAGCTAAACCACAAACTACAAAATTCAAAAACCTATCTTGGTCTTGGTGCAGTCACAAATATACTGGCACAACTAGTGTTTGAAAAAGTGGTTGTCAAGTTATCACTTGGTGACTAACTGAGTTCATGTGATGACCAATTATACCAGCGAGGTTGCCATTCTGACGACTAAATTTAGTAACGTCACTCAAGTTATGATGGACCCAACAAATTTTTGTTTTTAGCCGTAGAGTAGAACAGGTCAGACTGAGAGTTACACCTCTGAGTCCTGAGATTTCGTTTACTTGCCAGAACAATCAATACAATTACTTGATATTTATAAAATATCTGTAAAAGTCCTAAACACTTTGACAACTAAAAAATTCTATGAAGTTACCACGATGACGACTAAGTCTGCCCAAAAATTTCAAACGCTGACAATATTATCGAACTACTACACTTCAAAACCTAATGATGCAAAATTACTTGTTGATCGTCAGCGTCTGTGCCAATTTTCGAACCCACCCTGCAATATTCTTTTTTGTATTCTGGGTTTGAACTTTAATAGTGTGTACTGTACATGTACTGTTCATTGCACGAATGCGTGTGGCAGGTCCTTAGTAAGTAGTGGCACTGCCTACAGTTGCATGTGGCAAATGAGTAGTGACAAGTGCCTACTGTTGGCATGTGACATGAGTCTAGTGACACGTGCATACCATTGTGCTGATAGTACACAGCCTTCTGCATACTCAAGGATCATTTCTTGTCAAAATATGACAAAATATAAAAATAAAAGCCGTCTGTCTATACCAATTTTTATAAATTCTGACAATCAATAAGTATTCAAAAATTTTGCATGGCCTAAACAGTTAATTCCATTTCACCGAACCTCAACTCAACCAAGATCAGTTTTGATCCAGTTCTACAGGTCTAATAGGCACACGACATCTATTTATTTATTTATTTATTTTTTATTTATTTATTTATTTATTTATACAAACACACTCCTGCATTGAGTGACACCACCACATACACTTCCAACCTTCATCAGGCTTCTGAAACACCAAACTGGCCTAAACACAGAATGTAAACGTGTGTCAAAAATGCTGCAACAGTACACAGCCGATAGTATTCAACAAGCTAACTCACCAGCCCATCTTCAAGCAATGACAGAATGTCTTCTAAACCAGCTACCCATCTACAGAATAGACATACAGATTAAGAAACATATAAACGCTCATTGAGCTTCACAGCCACCTTGGTGAAAAATCCATTGCCTTCATGTCACATATGCTGTCAAGTAACTGCTGTGCCTATTGTATCAAAAATTGTTTTAGCACAATAAATTAAAACATATTAAATGAGCACGACAGCACCTTCTCTGGGAGAGCAGTTTGTTCTACACAAAATGTGTTAGAATAGCAAATATATATAACATAACAGTACACTGTTAATTAATCACATAGAGTAGGCTACAAAAGAAACCAAACACAGAGACAAACACAAAGACAGACAGGCAGAAAAAAGACAGACAGAGTTGTGACTAAACTTCAATCAAGGAATACAAGAGAAGGTACGTAAACATGCAAACAAATTGTACAAATATGGGCAGGCATCTGAAAGTAGACAAGACAAAAGCCAGCAAGTAGGCAACTAAACAAACGAGTAGATGAACAGCTAGACACATGACCACATAAACAGAAAACCCTCCAGTCACGTGACCAAACAGATAAATTAACCATAAACAACAAATGACATAAACTGTTAACTTGACAATTTATTGGTATACCTGTCGTCTCTTGCAGCTTCTGCAATGCAAGTTCGTATGCAGAACAGTAAGGAAGAGACATAGACTAAACACAGCAAACATAGACAGATGGCAACATTATCAGTCAACAAAAAGCCAAACCTGTAATGGCAGCAGATCACACTGGTATGGATTAAAGCTAACCGACACTGACATCCATGCATCCTCACTGTACACATTGAAGTCAACATCTCCCTAAGGGTTACAAACAACCATTTTAAAGATTGTATTTTAAAAATTGTAAATTCATTTGTCTCATCCTCACATCTTGCCCGAAATCAGCAATATCAATTTCATCAGGAATGTCCTAAAAATACAGTGTTCTTGGTCCATGACAAAAACTCAATACCCTGACTAATACCTCATCACTTTCAATTGCTTCATACTCCTTGGCCTAAACAAAAATGAGGCATGTAGCATGATGCCTCAAAACAACGCACCTACAGTTAATTAAGTTCCGTTCTCAAGTATTGCATTAAAACATAGAAAGACAAACAATCACAAGATGAACAAGTGGATAGATCTGTCTATGTACATGCTACGAAGATATTCCACAAGGTAAGCTAACATGCCTTCTAGTATCTCATTGTAACCACATTCTACCATCCTGCAACTCAACAACTGAAATTACTTATTGGCTGACTGCCTCACTGTGCCTCGTTCGCACCTTTAATTGACGTCCACCCGCCATTTCCTCAAAGTCGTCGTCATGCTCGGGCGATGCAATCGGTTCAAAATCTCCTATAGCCGTCTCTTCAATTGCCTACCAAACATAAATGCAGCAAATTTTGAGACTCAAACCATCAGCTATTCTTATCACCTTTCTGTCAAATTGATCAACATCACCTCCCGTTGCCTCATCCAAAACAATCGGCTTGGTGATCTCGGTCTGTATTCCTACCATAGGCGATGGGCTCTTCCGTGTAGATTTAGGTGAGATGACTAACAAAGCTTTAGTAGGACTGACTTCAGAATGTTGTGCCTTGCTTGCCTCATTCTCCAGAGCTGTTACTTCAGTCTGCCTGCCATAAATAGCTACTGAGATGTTTGCATACCATCCACGCAGCACCACAGCATCAGTAGGAATCTGCAAGATATTAAATTCGCACATTACATATTTTTTACTGTAGACACATCATGACTACAAACATCTTCTTTTGACTTGATTCGAAATCTACTTGCTTCGTCATATTCTAACCTAAAAAGATACAAATAACATGAAGGCTCATTTTCACAGTAAGTTACATAAACATAAGTATGTGTACACTCCGAATTTCTCCATAACAGCAACTGAGGGTTGATTCAAATTCTTCACAAAAATCTCCAACTTAAAAGATGACGGTGCTGTTTTACTACAACACAGTTGAAATCACAAACTTTACACACAGCTGCACTACAAACTTGAGATGCTCAATTATTAAAACCACCACTTCGCTATCCACTGGCGTAGCGTCGAGGGATGTGGAAGGCCCAATCTTTGTAGGTGTGTCAATTAAGCAAAAGAGCCATATTTGTCTCAAGCTACCAAACAGTCAGTTGACAACAGCATTATCTGTTTGATGGAACACATCAGCATATGGTGAAGGCTGAAGCCAGTGTGGAAAAGTCATGACAGATGAAGTGGGCATGCCCATCACATTTTCTCGGTGATGGCAGGCATCCATGCTTCGGAAGTTAAAAAGTAAAAATGGGACATGGCTGCGCAGTGAGATTGATCGGCCCCTCCAAACTTGAGGACCACACTATGCCAGTGCACTATCTATAGCTGGAGCATAATAAAATGAAACAGTGTTTTCCCAACTGGCAACACTAATGAATGTATGATGTCATTTACTAAATTTAACATCACTTCCATTTTGAAAGTTTAAGCATCTAGGATTAATGCCCACAAACACCATCTAAGTGTACTACCATTTACCAGAACTAGAAATATCACCCCTAAAACCCGCTGCTCATTAATACAACAGTCTAATAATCAGGCAAAGACTCAAATTTCAGTGGAAGTTAAGGGCATGTCAAAGGAAGCTTCTCTAAAATAGCAATCAACTGTGACGCAAAACAAATGTACACATGCCAAAATCAGCAATTTGTAAGAGAGTAATAACTCCACCAAAGTGCCATGATGCTTGGAATCTTACTGCAACCAATGCGGACAACTTGTTTAGTGGAGTATGACTGGCAAAATCATCCAGTTCTTCCCTCCCAAACCCCCCTCCCAACCCCCCAACCCTCCCAACCCTCCCAATCCCCCCCCAACCCTCCCAACCCTCCCAATCCCCCCCAACCCTCCCAATCCCCCCCAACCCTCCCAACCCCCCAACCCTCCCAACCCCCCAACCCCCCACCCCAAACCCCCCACCCCAAACCCCCCACCCCAAACCCCCCCCAATGAACTCTTCCAACCGGCAAAATGCCACATTACTGTAGCTACTGGTGAGAACAATGAAAAAGACTACAAATTAGGTACATGCTCAAAGACAATGTCAAGGTTTTCCCCTAGAAACGTTTTCGGAGTAGTAAAATTATGACTTTAAACTATGGCTTCCCACAGTGTTTGGCATGGAACCAATCGTGATACTGTACACAAAATGAACCACTAACTGCAGACGGACAGATAAAGAGGTAATACACACAGTCTTACATCAAGTAGTTTTCCTATACCTCGCTGGAGTGAATGTGGTCACGTGATTATGCCTGGTTACACTACCATCTCGAACACGAGTACCACGCTGAACTACTGAAGACGGGAATATAACACCCGGAGACCAGACATTGTCCGGTCAAAACAAGTCCATGTCCGGCCATATATTGTGTTGACCGGACATTGGTTACTTGAACAGTCACACCCAAATGGCATGATCCGAACACTCATGAGTTAGACTATGTGCACTATCAGAGAGTATGTTTCTTGGAGTACATCTACTATCACCTAAGAAGTGAGTAATGAGGTAGAGGACACACCAGGTGTGCTCATTAGAGCATGTTACACCAATTATCTTAAATGGTTCCAGTTGATCATCCCTTGATCTCACAGAATAATTGGGTAGCAACCATTTCTACTTAGCTATACCCTGAAAGAAGAAATTTGTGCGGGAGAAAAATTCATGCGATTTTGTGTGATCACAAGCCCATCGCACAAATAAATCCCACTTATATTTTTCCCTTGCGCATGACCTTACTGCACATGGCCTTATTGTCGCATAAATAATTCCGCACAAGTAGTGATGTTCCTAGAAAAAGCACAATTTTTCTCCCGCACAAATTTCTTCTTTCAGGGTATGTCTGTGATATGCAAAAGTATTACCTTTTGGTTTCCTTTGTAAGAAGGGCTTAATTAAATATTTAATAAACAGATGCTAGACCTGGTGGTTTCTAGTGATTCCGAGATCATCGCCAAGGTCAAAAAAAGTTCACACTTATGGGGTCATAGACAGTGAGCTTCTGTGCGAAGTGGTGAGACGGGTTACTGAAACGCGAGTTGCCGTAAAATACAAATTTCACCTATAATGCGCATAGCACAGCACCAAATGTGAGGACATGAATTGGTAGAAACAGTGTCCACAAGACAGTAATCAAACATCCTGATTTGTGAATGTTTTCTTTTTTAGTACATGTATGTGGTCAGGATGTAGGCAGTGTGGGGTGGGTAATTGTGTCAATGGTTCTGGGACTGTAGAGAGAGTGTGGGAACCTGCAAACATGTGTGCTGCACACTAAAATTGAAAATAGTCGTCATTGTCAAACTTGTTGAAGCCATAGCAATGACTGCTGTTTCTTTGAAAATTCCAGTCGTTCTAAATGGTTTCTTTCAAGAAGCCCCTTTGGCAAACTATTCTGTCAGCACACTAAGTAACTGTGCAGAAAAGGTGAATACCGATTTAGAGGTTTCCCTGTTAATGTTTTGCTATTTATTGTCTCGCATAATTAGTGCGCACTTCAAGTTTGTCTTTTGAGGTTCCATAACTTTTTTCTAGACGTTATTGTAACGCAATAAATGATTTCCTTGCAGGTATGCTGTCTCAAAGTTGTTCTGGTTATTGTCATGCTTTGCATATATGTCAAATAAAGAAATAACGCGTTGTTTGCGGGATCAAAATTGGATAGAATGGACGTGGTCTTAAATGGGCGTGGCTTTGACATCCTGACAAAAAAATTTCCTTATATTCCACTCTGTACTGCAATTGAGGATCTCAATCAAAGGCCCTCCATTATCCAACTACACTTTAACCAAGCTGTATACACTTGTTCAAACTGAAAGGCGCCTGTTTGACAGAGAAGAATGATATCATGGCACTGATTTTCAGTAAATCACTGAAAACTTGTTGTAGCAATTGTATTAATTAATCCCAATATCCACCCATATAAGAAAAGCAGACTGTTCTGCAGTGCAAGTGAGTCTTTGATCACATGTCGTTCGCTTTAATTAATATATTTGGTTGTATTCCAAACTAATACAATTGATATCAAACAGAACATACCCAACTTTGGTCGCTATTGTCAATTGTGGATGCATAGGACAGCCATTCGGAATAACTCTCAGCTCACTTACAGTCACCGGTCTTGGAAATCTAATCAGGTCGAGTCTCAACTGAGTTTCCTAGTAAGTAGATGCACACTCGGTCACGTGACAAAATGGCCAACAAAATGTTACAGAACGTAAACACCTTACCTCACTGCCTTCGCTCTCATGACTAAACGAATCGCAAACTAGCAACTGAGCATCACCCATCGAACTCGTTAGTCTCTCCTACCTCCACGCATGCGCCGAGTCCACACCGTTGCCCCACCTTTGTATAAATACTTGTGTTCCTTGCTCATTTTCGTAAGTGAGGTCAGCTCGCGTTCAGCGTTTTCGGCGAGCAATTGATGGAATAGCATCTGGATTCAACCAGAAGCGAGAGGTGCAAGAGTCGAGTGGCCTGATCCGAAGGACCCACCCCAGTCAGCAAGCGCGTGTCCTTCATCCTGCTGTTGACGAGACATGAAGGAGTACAAGGTCGTCGTCCTCGGTTCTGGCGGAGTGGGAAAGAGCGCCCTAACGGTACAATTCGTCTCGGGCACGTTCGTCGAGAAGTATGACCCAACAATAGAGGATTTTTACCGCAAGGAAATCGAGGTCGACCAGGTGCCAGCCGTGCTCGAGATTCTAGACACAGCTGGCACAGAGCAGTTCGCGTCGATGCGCGACCTCTACATCAAGAACGGACAGGGTTTCTTGCTCGTCTACAGCATCATCAACGAGCAGTCATTTCACGACGTCAAGCCGATGCGCGAGCAGATACTCCGCGTCAAGGGCAGCGACACGGCGCCCATCATTCTAGTCGGCAACAAGTCGGACGTGGAGAACGAGCGCGAGGTGCCGTCGAGAGAGGCCGAGTCGTTAGCTGGTGACTGGCAGTGCCCGTTTTTCGAGACGTCAGCCAAGACACGAGACAACGTCAATGAGGTGTTCGCCGAGATTGTTCGAGAGATGAACGCCAAGAGTCAACCACCGAAGCAGACCGGCTGCTGTGTACTTTTGTAGTCGGTGGCTGTTGTTTGTTACGTTGCCTTCGCGCAATTAAATTTTACAGGGAGTATTATTGTCATGTTTCTGCTCTGAACACGTGGAAATGGGTTTTACTACATACCAACAGAAGCACTCTTATAATTATAATATTGTATAGCCCGCGTCTTGCTCTTTTTTTTCTGTGAGGCTTCTGCTGTGGGTTTGGATCTTGTCTACCCTGTCTATTGTAGCAGGTGGTTGAGAGGAATGAAGATCCTTTGAATGCCATAGTTGGTATAGTTCATATAACACTGCTTGATTCATCATTTGTCCATGACAATCTGCTGATTGGTGATTGACACTCGTCTTCCAGGAGATAAATAGTGTGAGTGACATTATGCAGAGGCTTTTTAGTTGATATTGTGGGAAAGTCAGCTGAGTAGCAAGCAGTGATGAATGAGTTATTGATATCAAGTAATGATACTCTTGAGGTGCAAATAGGTTACTAACTTAGGTATGGTGTGCCTGGGTGTTTATAGATGTAAATTTTTGTATTCCGTCATATACAGTCCGTGGTTTCCTGACCAGAAGTTGACTGATACAGGGGACGTTGCCAAACAGGTACGCCTATGGCCACTGACTAATGACTAACTATAGATTTTAGAGATAGTTGTTGTATCCATACTGGATGTCTGGTTAGGTAGAGTTCACTCTAAACTTTACAGACTTTCAGTGTAGCAGGAAAACGACTTGTTGAGTTGCACATAACCACATGCAGTGTATCTAGGGTGTATATGACATCACACACACCACAACACTCCATACACATGTGGCACACAGTACTGGCATGTATATTCCTTGAGACTAAACACCAGCACTCCGTGCCACAACAATCAACTATAATCTACCACAAATCCCCATTCTTTGTGTTTCTTGCTGCATTAATTGCTTCAGTATTCCAAACACACTCATGTCTAGATATATACAGTCCACATCATTAAATTTACCTATACAACAGTACTAAAATACGATGACAACCGTCTGTAACTATAAAACCAAAGCCAATATAAAAACAAGTTAATCCAAAAGTTTACAATAGCAGACCTATCATTCTAACAATTAATCTCGATCGAGCAAGTCAAATCAGACCAAGCCAGATGACTGCATTCTAAGGAACTCAACTCAACACAAAAGAGTAACACCCCACTAAATCAACTAATTCTCAACATTCAGCTGTAGCCTCGTATGCTTGGTTGAGCTCGCCATTGTCGATCTGCCAGCTCAGCTTCAAGAAGGGGTGCGAGTCCCACCATTCGCCAGTGTCGAATAAAGCAAGACACTTTCTCATCGGCAAACCGAGTAACCCAGCAAAGGGCACAAGAAATCCGTCCCGATTTGCGTCGAAAGATTGACGTAAAGACTTCGACATAATTAGAATAACTGGAGGCGTTTCTTTGCCTACAAAATCAACACAACTCTCATTAAATCTGTGATACATGTACAGTCGTCCCGGAAACAATATTTCATGCCTTGTGCGGTGAGAGAGTTAGCTAGCTCAGACATTGTTTCTGTCGGAAATCGAACGTCAACTTGATTCTCACAGAGACGCAGTCTGGCTCGGATAATCGCGAATAGTTGACAACAGCGCCGATAGAACGTTATTTGAGTGTCTCTGCGAGTGATAACGATTTGTATTTTCGGACTAGGCGTATCGTCGTCTATCGGAAACGCTCAAATAGTCAGCAGAATCACAGGAAGAAGGAAAAAGTGACACCTACCTTCTTTCCTATTCTTAGCGGATGCCATTGTTGTGTGCACTCACCTCTTGACTAGTAATCACTTTATCTGTTGTGGGCAGCTTCTAGTGCACAGCTGTTGAGTCATATCCACGTTTGAGCGACGTATGTATGATGCGTTCCGCGTCACATGAACATGCATGACATCACGGCAACTACTCCCACGTGTGTGCGTGTGTGCGTGTTGCGGAAAAATCTAGAATTGTCTGGCAATTTGGAAGGCAAGTTGGCACGTGATCGATATCTAAAATCTATATTCAATTATTTCATAAAATATGCTACCCCAAAGTGGAGATACTGATGAAATTAATTAGGTTCATACCTTTTGGAGTACTGCCCACTCTCCCATAAGCGCATGCGCAAGAATTGCAATAATTTCACTTATGTGTGCAAATATATTATATTATTTATACTTATAATACCAGTTTTGATGCATATGTTCAACAACAGTCCTACGACAAAGCAAATAGTGAATAGAAATAAATACATCAATTGCATCTTTAGTATAGTTGTTCATCACTTTTGATACATACGGCAGCTTGGTTGCAAGTAAAATGAAATGATGAAATGGATACACACCACTATAGCTATGTCAGTCAATAACTACTTGGTGCATGTGTGCTCTCTCGACATTGATATAAAGCTAGTACAACAAAATTACACAAAAGCCAGTTGATTTGACTTGATGTAAAAAAATTCATTTGACATAAACAATTTTTCAGTGGCAATTTAACAGATTTTGTTACAGCCACCCTGACAAGACTGGCAATGTACAATCAATCGAACGTATAAGTACATGTACCTCAATGCTTGACAAATCAGCACTACTAGATATCTTTTCAATTATCACAATGTGGTAAATTACCTTTCACCTAATTGTCCAAATAATTGTGAGTAACACTAGTATATAATATGACTTCACTACTTATTATTTACAAACCTGACTAGATTAAATTATATCATGTATGTACTAGCAATTAAATAACAAAATAGTAAACAGAGTGAAGCAACATCACGAGACATTCAACATCAATGTCCTCAAATCAAATGCAACTAAATCAGTAAGTCCTTTTAGCTGTTGCTCCTTTCATTCCTGGCAAAGCTCGCCTATAAAACTTGCATACTTTGCAATACAACCTTGTTCTTACTTAATTAGTAACTAAGCTCCCCATTACTAAGTTACTCTATCATTTGAGAGTATCAAAATAATTGAGAATAATGAGTTTATGTCTATAAATCTGATCTGTTAAACACTCAGAGCACATGTTCATTGCATCATGAGTTCAATTCACAACTCACATCATGAAGATACATCAAGCACTACAGTCTAGAAAACTCCGACTGACAAGACACACAAACAAAGTAAGACATTATAACTGTACTCTGACTGACGAGACACACAAACAAAGCAAGACAGTAACCATGTTCTCACAGTCACTCTTCTTCGTGACAATCCACAACAGCAGTGTAAGCCAAAAATACTGGACTTTCATTGTCAAACTTGCTACCTGGTTCACCAATTTCAATGCATGTAAATTCTTGAATTCCCTCCTCTACTTCCGATGAACACGTTTTGGGACAATATAAAGTAGGATGAACACTTCTGCATATCTTCTTCTCTCCTTGTGTTATGTAAACAATCTGCTTGGCAGCATCACGACAAGCAGGAGCTAAACAGACAATCATACAGCAAAACAACAATAACATCAACAACACAATAACAAACCCTCCAAACATGGACGAGTTTCTTTAGTATGAGTGCACGGAACTGCCAGCAAATTCCGTTTCAGTTCTCGTGTTCGTTCCTCTTCTCCATCATGACAGCCAGTCCAGTTGTTCCATGCCCCATACTCACAACCTAACAACAAACATAAATTCTAAAACAATACAAAATCTAAAACGTTACAATTCAGTACTTTCAACGTCAATCTCTTTGGCATGAGTAGCCAGCAAGTAAGCACGGATGCTAACTTTAGGATTAATGCCCAGTGTAGCATCATGCACACATGTATTGTAGAAATGATACACATCAGTGTGAATATGACCAGCTTTAAGAACAGTCAACAACATATTCTCGCACTCCATCAGATCTGATCCTAATGGCTCTCTGACAGCCGGCATCTCATTTTTCGGCGACATACACATTGTATCTACTTTCCAGCTTTCAATGAAGTTCTCCGCTGACATTGTGGATTCACCATTGGGCATTATCATTTCATCAACATGTGAACGATCGTAGTTTGCATTGCCACACCAACCTGTTGTCTGATTTCGATAGAATGGATTGACACTAAGATGAACACCACCAGAAGTGTAGAACATGTCCACACCAGCCCAAGCTGTAAAACGTGTGTACATATGTCCATTAGTTGTTACATGTCGAACGTTGACAACCTTGTAATCTTCAAACGGTAAAGAAACTTTTGTGTGGTCAATCTTGAGCCCTGATGAATCTAAGGTATACGTTGTTCCATTAAGGTAAACTCTGACTTGATTGCCAAGGTAGGTAACTGCAAATGTATCATTGACGGTGCGCTGACGAGCCAACACATACTCACATTCATGACGAGCCATAAACTCATGCCTCATGCCATCAAACGTTATCAGAGTTGTTTTACTACTGCCAAACACGTGGCATGTCGCTAAGACAAGACAAAATACATCATACACCAACCAACACACACTAACCAGAAACGGTCAATCTTATATAAACTTACGTAATGTAATTACTGGATGAACGACAAATGGAAAGTCAAAAGGACTAAACAGACTGGACTGGACTTTGACATCAGCAGCAACACCCACTGGAGTCAGCTCAAGACGTAGCCATTGTGGTTTGTCACCTCCATTAACATACCACATTAGTTGTATGTCAGTATATCTGTACTTTACCAGTGTCCAAGTCGCTTGAAGTACAAATTTATCAGGAACTTTCAAAAGAGTTTCAGCTGATGGTCCACGGCGTACAAATGACAAAGTTACATTACTGTTAGTAAAGTTCACTCTCCCATGCACCGTAGCATCGAGAGTGGGGGTGTTCACTGTCAGACTTCCTTCGACATCAAACCACTTGTTGAGATTGCTATAGAAACGGCCATACATCTGACGCATACGACTAACTCCTCTCGTCTCAATTATCTTCATCCTACTGTCTTCTGAATTATACCATGCCAAATAAATGTTTGTGCTCTGGTTAGTACCAACTGTGTTGACAACCATAGAGACATTTCCAGAGCCAGAAAATATGTGGGAGAGATCAGCGATGTTATAAACAACAATTTCAGGTTGCTTTCCTCCAGGGAAACTACGTTCCAGAGATAGAGAAAAGTTCATTGGTCCAGCAAATAGGAACAAAGGAGATTGACTGAGGTCTGTGCCATTTGCATAAGACACATTGGTATGAATACAAATTTCCATATCATACAAACACAGTGGCTCCACCAGTGATGTCTACACCCAAATAATAAAACTTCAACAACACAACAAAAGTAAACATTGATACCGTGTTTGTTTTTGAAATTCCAAGTTTTCTAGAATAATTTCCCACTTGTATATATTGATTGTATCTAGAAAACAGAATGGTGTACTGAACTACAGTAAATAAGCAAATCTTTATAACTTACGTAGCATTGAATAGAACGTTTTTTATGTTGGGATTGTTCAAACCGATCATTGGCTTGACAACAACAGTTCCATTATGAAACATTGTTGCATTAACGCCGAGCTTGTTGTCAGCACTCATGTTAGCACGAAAGACAAGACGAGGCTGTATATCAATAGCATCAACAAAAGTTTGAATTTCGTCTGACACAGTAAACCTGCAACATAGCAGACAGAAAAAAATGAAGACACAAACCATCATGCCCCTTTATCAAGTACCTGGTCTTCATTTTAGAATGTAAGTCCAATTTCCAATCATCCTCTGTGGATCTATAAATCATGTCAACCATCCTCTTTACCAAGGATTTTGTGATGACACTGACATTTAGTTCTGACTCCAACTCAACGTGTGCAAGTGATCTCAGTTGCACTTTCATAGGCAAACCAGTAAATGTGGGAAACACAAATTCTTTGTCCACAAATCGAATTGTTTTCATAAAATCAATGGTCTGTGGATCTAAGTCAAATCTGCCATCAAGTATTGATCTAATATATTTGACCATCTCTGGAAGAATTTTTTTGACGTCTTCATAGCCCATATTTCTAAAGTCTGTGTTAGCTATATATTCACGTAGAGACGTAATGCGTGGACTATACAAAGTCCTCATGTACCAGTTCTGTTCTTGATGGCCCCAGACTCTTGTGTACCCCATCCAATCTAGACTGGTAAACATACTCATGTCTTCCTCGGTCACATCCATCCTAAATTCTTCCTATACAGACAAGAATTGTAAGTAATATAAACACTACAAATTGTTTGGTACGTACACTTTGTTGCAAACCACTAGGACCCATAAAACGTGTATCCATTTGAGCATAGCCTGTAGGACCAAACAAATGACGTAACAGTCGATCCATACCAGTAGCACGAGAATAGATCTAGACAAAAAGTCAATCGTTGACCACGATAATACATTTATTGCAACATTCTCATTCCAAAAACAGATCTACCTTAAACAAGTCAAAGTTGTAACCAAACAAATTCAGAACAGATTTGCTCATAAGAGAACGTGGCAGCCAACTAGGTTCAGTTCGCATCATGTGAAAAGAATAATCAAAACCAAATGCATCATTTGGGATATTTGATCTCAACAAATCAGCTAAATCATAGAAAGATTAATATCATATGTTAAGATTGACACACTCTGGTGGTAGCAAGACTTCCATACCAGCTGAAAAGTAGCCATTATCATGTATAGACAAGAACCTTCCCTTGCTCTTAACAACAGCCATACATGGATAAAAGAGTCCAACTTTGCGCAGCAGCCAGTGAGCACCATATCGACTTGAGACAACAATAAAATCATGTAGCAACACAAGACTTGACGCTAATGAAGAATACACATTTACCCATGTGCCCAAACTGGAGATTTGTTTTTCTCCACATTTAACAGGTAAGTGCAGATAAAACTCTTTAAGTTAAGATCTTCTTGATTCAGAAAAACAGGCATAACTTTCTTCCATTCGTCGACTGGTGGAGCACCTGGTGCTTCAAGAAGTTCCATAAAGACAGAAAATGCAACCATACGAAGTTCAACGTCTTGTTCTTTAGTAACAATGTCTACAACAATTCTTCGAACCTACAAAATATAGGTACAACATCATATAGAAAGTGTTATAAAATTAATATATTCATTGCATGTTCAACACTGTAATTGTCTCTAAGCCAGTTATGACTATACTATTTCATACTGCATGGTGTTTGGTAAGTACAAGTAATAAGCAACTCACCATATCTGGAGTCCTGAAACCCGCTCTTTTGAGAGCATAAACAGCAGAAACGCGACCATCAGACTGCAGCTTCTTCTCTTTAATAGATTTCTGTAGAGATGGTATGGTGCTGGGAACTCCTGCATTACCCAATGCTTTTATAGTACTGATTGCATTCTCCCAATTTTCCTTGTTGGAAGCATCATCAGATTGTTTGTTATAGTTGTTAGGAATGGCATCAACATACTCATCAAGTTTTGTAGTGAGAAATTCAGATGACTGTAGTAATCAAGATAACATCACTACACAAACCAATATACATGCACAGTTTGCCTTACCTGTTTAATAAGAGACAAGCATCTGTTATCCTGAAAGCTTAAAGCAGTGTCAACAACAGCACCCAGAGTGGCATATGTACCCATTATGCGATTAGTCCAAGTTGAGTCTGTAATATTTCTTGCCATGTTCTGTAAAAGTAGTAAAACATGTTGCTTCCATCTCTTTCTCTTACACATAAATAACAACTGACCAGAATATACATGAGTATCTGACACGCATCTGTCCCACTTGATGACCATTCAATCAATTGGGTAGTCATCCACACATATCTTGCATCACTAAGACAGCTAGATGTTGCTGAATCTGCAATCAGCTGCAATGCTGCATCAGTATGAACATTTGGTAAAGCATCCAAGAAGAACATACTAACAACAAATAAAGAATTCACAACAATTGCACTGGAAGCTAAATGTTCTAAAGCATACTGATTTTTGGACGACTTATTGGATTCAAAAACATTATCTTGTAGTAGATTTCTCTTATGATCAACATCAGACACATCGAGACAGTCAACATACGACCTCCATAGATTATCAAGATCTGAGTATGAGCATTTCCCCAACAAATCAATTAGCCGAGTAAACAACTCTGGGACAGACTTCACTTCAGCATTAGATAGATCAATAAAATGGGTCTCAACTTCAGATATACAACTGTCACTTTGAGGAACAACACTACTAATGTTGCTAAAGGTAATGGGAGTCTCCTTATAAGAACCAACATCATACTCTGCACAAAAAAAAGACAATCAGTTATTCAATAAATCTTATTTGTAAGAGTAATAACTAACAAATTTGCTGTTGCAGTAAGTTGTGTGTACGTAAGGGTAACCAAACTATTAACCAAACTGTTATCCTACCATGACAATTACACCACAAATATGCCAACCCATCTTATGATCAGCACACACACACACACACACACACACACACACACACACACACACACACACACACACACACACACACACACACACACACACACACACACACACACTTGGTAAAACCTTAAACTCACACCGAAATAACCATTTCGTCTTACTGCTATATTTAAATAGCTTCAATTACGTACAGTATCTCATTCATTCACTCATCCACCAATCATTCCATTGATGTAGTTCAATGTACACGATGGCATAACAACTTAAACATTTGTCATTATCAATATAACTACATAATGCCATTACATGTGTACTACATCTCCATGCATATGTATCAACTAAATTGGACAAGCAGCATTTTCAGTACGACAGCTAACTGAACAATCATATATCTGACTGTATATCTAAACACAAGTTAGTCATAGACAAGTATACCACTTTGCAAACATTCCTCAGAGAGCTCCTCTGCCAATACTATATTTTGCCTAGAAAGCAACATGTTACACGATGACCTGCTGAATAGAATAGAGAAGTACCACAGTACCTTATCAAGTTGTCAGCTGATCCTGCCTGTATGCCAAGTCTTGTAAAGGCCTGCCTTTGAGCGACGTTACTTTTTGTCATTACTCCTTTTGTATTAAACTCATAATTGCCCATCATCCAACCAAAGTCAAAAGCTGATTCCTGCACCTGATAAAAATAAAACATAACAAGCGATATAGTACAATGTGGAAAACCATTGTACTTTGTTGTACCAGATTACGTCGAAGTTTAGTGGAGAAAGGACGTGGATAGCACAAACCGACGTCAGTTTCTTTGATCATGCTCTCACCCTCTTCAGTTTTAGAGCTAACCAGAGTCACAGGACACGTACCAAGAATACCAGTCTTCAAACATAAAAAGACATACATTTAATGCTACTTAATATAATTTGCAAAGTTATGACCTCTTGGTACTTATGAAGACCTTCTGGCATCCGTGGCACTTGAAAAGTATTGACGATTCCCCGTTTCACGTTTAGTATCTCTTCACGTTCATCGTTTTTAGCAAAAATCTTACCCACGCGACCGCTGGCCATGGCATACTCAAAAAATAAATTATGCTTGACCAACTCATCACAAAGGACTGAACTGCTCGGTTGATTACCAATAGATGTCTGTAATTGGCAACTCAGAATCTGGAACACACAACGCTCTCGTTATCTTCCAATACAAAAAACCCATCACATTATTAACTTAAACACACAATCAAGTCACACCTTCAGACTAGCTAACGTTTTGTTAGTATCATACAAAGACAGTTTGACTCTCATTGCAATTGTAAAGCCATCAGTCGTAATATCAACTCCTGGCATATTCATATGAGTTTGTGTAGTCACATTGTACACATACACATTGCCTACATGAACCAGACATCAGACAGAAATTAATACAACTTGCTATAACAAGTACTAATGGCAATACATGATGGATTATGAGATGTCGAGACTCTGCTGACAATTGGATCTGCAAATACAAATATACATGTATAGATTAATTAATTATGAACAAGCACATTGGCCAAACTAAACTATGCTTACCGGACAACGTAGAAGAGACAAACAGCAAGAGTAGCAGCAGCACACTCATGTTGATGTGTCTCAGCTCCTACTGAACTAACACACCAATGTGTCAGAATTCACATGAACCAGTGGTATACTCAAAACAAAGAGCCCATTCACAATACTGAGAGGTGGGAGTGACATCACACATACACAAGCAGTCAAACTACTGCTAAAGATCATTTACATGACACTTAATTAATTATACCATTTAAGAACAAAACAGCAAACAGTGTGAATGCATAATCACGGACCTAGAAGTGGATGACAAATACTAGTTTGATAAGCAGCTTGCAATCAATCTGCAAATGAACATATTCTATGTTCAGTGTTGACTAAAAATTACACTTTCAGACAAATAAGAAGAGATAATCCCATAGGTTGGCTTGCTAAACACCAGAAACTGATAAAATAATGAAATCGTGACAATGACGCTAACATTTCATAGTAAGAGCAAGGCCCGGCTGCCAAAGCAACCAAACTGAAATCTGAATATCAATAGTTTCATTTCCACACATACCATAAGCATGCCCAACAACTGTTCAACGAACAAAACACAAATAGTAAATAGGGATGGCATTGAAGAACTAACTACATCAATTCTGTCAAATAATTTTTCATTATCATACATATGACTGCAACTGCTTGGGTTGCAAGTAAAATGAAAAACACAAAATCGACAACACGCCACTATTTGCATTAATAATAGTTGCTAGTGAGCTATTATGTTGGGTTGGCTCAATCGCCGTTATACATAGGGTTTTTTCCCAAAAATGTATACACACATTGAATGATCATTTATAATACAATATTTGTTAAGATATATCTAGATTTTATAATACAAGTTAAAGAAGATGAGTGTAGAATCTTTTTGAGTTATCATATGTGTTCAAACTGATAAGGGTTCTGATCCACACACAGACCCAAACATATAATCATTCCAAATCATTTATATTCATTCATAAACCTATGAATTTGACTGGAGTATTATGTTGTGTACTAATAGAAAACAACACAGTAGCAAAGAGAGAAAGCAGCAGCAACAAGACCTCAACTAACCCAAGCAAGTCTCGGTAGTACCAAATCTCTGGCAACATTGACCTATAAAACTTGCAAGGCTCCCAACACAAGTCTCTATTATTACGTTATTCTATCATTTGACAGTACACTGTATCATAATAACAGATGAATATGGTTTTATGTCTATAATCTGATCCCTTAACTGATCTGTTGAACACTCAGAGCACATGTTCATTGCATCACGAGTTCAATTCTTAACTCACACCATAAAGATACATCAGAGCATTACAGTCTGTAAAACTTTGATTGACAAGACACACAAACAAAGCAAGACAGTAACCATGTTCTCACAGTCACTCTTCTTCGTGACATTCCACAACAGCAGTGTAAGGCAAAAATACTGGACTTGCATTGTCAAACTTGCTACCTGGTTCACCAATTTTAATGCATGTAAATTCATGAATTCCCTCCTCTTCAACTGATGAACACGTTCCGGGACAATATAAAGTAGGATGAACACTCCTGCATATCTTCTTCTCTCCTTGTGTTATGTAAACAATCTGCTTGGTAGCATCACGACAAGCAGGAGCTAAACAGACGATCATACAGCAAAACAACTACAACATCAACAACACAATAACAAACCCTCCAAACAAGGACGAGTTTCTTTAGTTCGAGTGCACGGAACTGCCAGCAAATTCCGTTTCAGTTCTCGTGTTCGTTCCTCTTCTCCATCATGACAGCCAGTCCAGTTGCTCCATGCCCCATACTCACAACCTAACAACAAACATAAATTCTAAAACAATACAAAATCTAAAACGTTACAATTCAGTACTTTCAACGTCAATCTCTTTGGCATGAGTAGCCAGCAGGTAAGCACGGATGCTTACTTTGGGATTAATGCCCAGTGTAGCATCATGCACACATGTATTGTAGAAATGATACACATCAGTGTGAATATGACCAGCTTTAAGAACAGTCAACAACATATTCTTGCATGCCATCAGATCTGATTTTGATGGCTCTCTGACAGCCGGCATCTCATATTTGGGCAACATGCACATTGTATCTACTTTCCAGCTTTCAATGAAGTTCTCCGCTGACATTGTGGATTCACCATTGGGCATTATCATTTCATCAACATGTGAACGATCGTAGTTTGCATTGCCACACCAACCTGTTGTCTGATTTCGATAGAATGGATTGACACTAAGCTGAACACCACCAGAAGTGTAGAAAATGTTCACACCAGCCCAAGCTGTAAAACGTGTGTACGTATGTCCATTAGTTGTTACATGTCGAACGTTGACAACCTCGTAATCTTCAAACGGTAAAGAAACTCTTGTGTGGTCAATCATGAGCCCTGATGAATCTAAGGTATATCTTGTTCCATTAAGGTAAACTTTGACTTGATTGCCAACGTAGGTAACTGCAAATGTATCATTGACGGTGCGCTGACGAGCCAACACATACTCACATTCATGACGAGCCATAAACTCATGTCTCATGCTATCAAACGTTATCAGAGTTGTTTTACTATTGCCAAACACGTGGCATGTCGCTAAAATAAAAACACAATACATCATACACCAACACACACTAACTAGCAAAAGTCACAATTAGATAATCTTACGTATTGTGCTTATTGGAGGAATAAAAAATGGGAACGCAAACGGACGAGACAGACTAGACTGTACTTTGACATTGGCAGCAACACCCGCTGGAGTCAGCTCGAGACGTAGCCATTGTGGTTTGTCACCTCCATTAACATACCACATTAGTTGTGCGTGACTATATCTGTACTTTATCAGTGACCGAGTTGCTTGGAGTACAAATTTATCAGGAACTTTCAAAAGAGTTTCAGCTGATGGTCCATGGCGTACAAATGACAAAGTTATATTACTGTTAGTATAGTTCACTCTCCCGTGCAATGTAGCATTAAGAGTGGGCGTGGTCATTGTCAGATTGCCTTCGACATCAAACCATTTGTTGAGATCGTTAGAGAAACGGCCATACATTTCACGTGTAGGATTGACTGCTCTTAATTCAACTATCTTCATCCTACTGTCCTCTGAATTATACCATGCCACATACATGTTTGTACCCTGATTAGTACCAACTGGTTTGACAACCATAGAGACATTTCCAGAGCCAGAAAATATGTGGGAGAGATCTGTGATGTTATACACAACAATTGTAGGTTGCTCTTCTCCACGGTAAATACGTTCCAGTGATACAGAAAAGTTCATTGGTCCAGCAAATAAGAAATAAGGAGCTTGACTGATGCCTGTGACATTTGCATAAGACACATTGGCATGCATACAAAATCCCATATCATACAAACACAGTGGCTCCACCAGTGATGTCTACACACAAATAATAAAACTTCAACAACACAACAAAAGTAAACATTGATACCGAGTTCGTTTTTGAAATTCCAAGTTTTCTAGAATAATTTCCCACTTGTATATATTGATTGTATCTAGAAAACAGAATGGTGTACTGAACTACAGTAAATAAGAAAGTCTCAATAACTTACGTAGCATTGAATAGAACGTTTTTTATGTTGGGATTGTTCAAACCGATCATTGGCTTGACAACAACAGTTCCATTATGAAACATTGTTGCATTAACGCCGAGCTTGTTGTCAGCACTTATGTTAGCACAAAAGACAAGACGAGGCTGTATATCAATAGCATCAACAAAAGTTTGAACTTCATCCGACACAGTAAACCTGCAACATAGCAGACAGAAATAGAATGAAGACAAATTAACCCAATGTGCCCTTCAGACAACTCACCTGGTCTTCATTTTAGAATACAAGTCCAATTTCCAATCATCCTCTGTGGATCTATAGATCATGTCAACCATCCTCTTTACCAAGGATTTTGTGATGACACTGACATTTACTTCTGCCTTCAACCCCAAGTGTGCAAATGATCTCGATTGCACTTTGATAGGCAAACCAGTAAATGTGGGGAAAACAAATTCTTTGTTGAGAACTTGAATTGTTTTCATAAAATCGATGGTCTGTGGATCTAAGTCAAATCTGCCAGCAAGTATTGATCTAATATATTTGACCATCTCTGGAAGAATTTTTTTGACGTCTTCATAACCCATATTTCTAAAGTCTGTGTTAGCTATGTAATCACGTAGAGACGTAAGGCGTGAACTATACAAAGTCCTCATGTACCAGTTCTGCTCTCGATGGCCCCAGACTCTTGTGTACCCCATCCAATCTAGACTGGTAAACGTACTCATGTCTTCCTCGGTCACATCCATCCTAAATTCTCCCTATATAGACAAGAATTGTCAGTCATTTAAATATCACAAATTGTCAGCAAGGACTCAGTACATACACTTTGTTGCAAACCACTAGGACCCATAAAACGTGTATCCATTTGAGCATAGCCTGTAGGACCGAACAGATGACGTAACAGTCGATCCATACCAGTAGCACGAGAATAGATCTAGGCAAAATAGAAAATCCTCAACCACAGTAATACAATTATTGTTACATTCTCATTCCAAAAACAGATCTACCTTAAACAAGTCAAAGTTGTAACCAAACAAGTTCATAGCAGATTTGCTCATGAGGGAACGTGGCAGCCAACTAGGTCCACTTCGCATCATGTGAAAAGAATAATCAAAACCAAATGCATCATTTGGTATATTTGATCTCAACAAATCAGCTAAATCACAGAAAGATTAATATCATATGTTAAGATTGACACACTCTGGTGGTAGCAAGACTTCCATACCAGCTGAAAAGTAGCCATTACTATGTATAGACAAGAAGCTTCCCTTGCTCATAACAACAGCCATACATGGAAAAAGGACTCCAACTTTACGCAGCAGCCAGTTGGCTGCATATCGACTTGAGACAACAATAAAAATCATGTAGCAACACAAGACTCGATGATAACGAAGAACACACATTTACCCATTTGTCCAAGCTGGAGATTTTGTATTGTCCACACTTAACAGGTAAGTGCAGATAAAACTCTTTAAGTTAAGGTCTTCTTGTTTCATCAAAACAGGCATAAGTTTCTTCCACATGTTGACTGGTGGAGCACCTCGTGCTTCGAGAAGTTCCATAAAGACAGAAAACGCGACCATACGAAGTTCAACGTCTTGTTCTTTAGTAACAATGTCTATAAGAATACTTCTAACCTACAGAATAAAGACACAATGTCGTAGAAAGAGTTCTAGAAAATTAATTTATTTTATTGTACACAACACTGTAATTGTCTGAGACCCTCCAAGCCTGTTATGACTCTACTATTTCATCCTGTGTGCTGTTTGACAGGTACATTTAATATGCAACTCACCATATCTGGTGTCCTGAAACCTGCTCCCCTGAGAGCATAAACAGCAGAAACACGACCATCGGACTGCAGCTTCTTCTCTTTAATAGCTTTCTGTAAAGATGGTATGGTGCTGGGAACTCCTGCATTGCCCAATGCTATTATAGTACTGATTGCATTCTCCCAATTTTCCTTGTTCGAAGCATCATCAGATTGCTTGTTGTAGTCATTAGGAATGGCATCAACATATTCATCAAGTTTTGTGGTGAGAAATTCAGATGACTGCAAGCAAATAAATGAAGGCAACATCACTACATAAAACAATGTACATGAACAGTTGCTTTACCGTTTTAATAAGAGACAAGCATTTCTTATCAGGAAACTTTAGGGCAATGTCAACAACAGCACCCAGAGTGGCATATGTACTCATTATGCGATTAGTCCAAGTTGAGTCTGTAATAGTCTTTGCCATGTCCTATAAGGTAGTAAAACATGTTGCTTCAATCTCTTTCTTTTACACATAAATTACTAGCCTCGAGTAGCCAGACCCGTTCCCACCACGCAGAAATATGACACGGCGAGAAAGTGTCTGGCTAAGCAAGACTCATAATGACTGACCAGAATATACGTGAGTATTAGACATGCATCTGTCCCACTTGATGACCATTCGATCAATTGGTTAGTCATCAACACATATCTTGCATCACTAAGACAGTTAGATGTTACTTGAGCTGCAATCAGACGCAATGCTGCATCAGTATGAACATTCGGCAAAGCATCCAATAAAAACATACTGACAACAAATGACAAAATTCAAAACGATTACACTGAAAGTGAAGTGTTCTAAAGCATACTGATTCTTGGATGACTTGTTGGATTCCAAAACAGCATCTTGTAGTAGATTTCTCTTATGATCAACATCAGACATATCAAGACAGTCAACATGCGACTCCCACAATTTAACAAGATCTGAGTATGAGCATTTTTCCAACGAATCAATTAGCCAAGTAAACAGCTCTGGGATAGCCTTTGCTTCAGCATTAGATAGATCAATAAAATGGGTCTCAACTTCAGATATACAACTGTCACTTGGAGAAATGGCATCACTACTAATGCTGCTGAACGTAATGGAAGTCTCTTTATAAGAACTCACATCATACGCTGCATAACAAACAAAAGCCATTCAGTAAACTGTTATAGCAATAACTAGCAAATGTGCATTTGCTGTTGATGTTAGTTGTGTGTACCTAAGATATTGATAAATAACCAAACCAGCAAGTGAAACTATTCAATATTGTGATAAACAACAGAACATGCCGGCCGATACTATGACACAACACACACACACACACACACACACACACACACACACACACACACACACACACACACACACACACACACACACACACACACACACACATGCACGCACACACGTGCACACACACACACACGCACACACACACACACACACACACACACACACACACACACACACACACACACACACAATTTACATATTACTTACAACAAAATGACCATTTTGTCTTACTTCTAATTACATACAGTACCCCATTCATTCGCTCAACCATTAATTAATTTATCAATCTAATCCAATGGATATGGCACCTAATAGCTTAGACAGTATAATAGACCTCCATTTACTACCTATGATAAATTGGACAAGCAGCAGTTTCACTACAGCTGTGAGATCATTAATCAATGATATTGCATAGACAAATATATCTAATCGTATCTAAATACAAGTTATTCTTGAGTTTACCTCTTGACAAACATTCCTCAGCCATCTCCTCTGTCAGAAATGTTTCTTGCCTAGAAAGAAACATGTAATACAATGATCAGCTGAAAACAAAAACGTACTACATATATACTGTAGTTAGCCATACCGCATAACGCCATGAGATGATCCTGCCTGTTTACCCAAACCTGAAAATGCTTGTTCTTGAGCAATTTCACATTTGATCATAACTCCTTTGGTATTGAATTTGTAACTGGCCATCAGCCAACTATAGTCAAAAAGTGCTTCCTGCTCCTGATGAAAATGTAACATAACAAGAGACATAACACAAAATGCAAATCCATTTGATTTCAATTTTTTTTGTAGTACTGTACAGTACCAGATTACGTCGAAGTTGGTTATGAAGAGAGATTGAACGTGGATAACACAAACGCGTGTCAGTTTCTTTCGTGATGATATCACCCTCCTCAGTTTTAGAGCTAACCAGAGTCACGGGACATCTGCCAAGAATGCCGGTCTGTAATCACAAGAGGCATATGTTTCATAATGCTTACAATAGTTTTCAAAGTTATAACCTCCAAGTGGTTATGAATGCCTTCTGGCATCTGTGACACTTGAAACATGCTAATGATTCCTCGTTTCACATTTAGTATCTCTTCACGTTCGTCACTCTTGGCAAAAATCTTGCCCGCACGACCACTGTCATACTCAAACAACAAATCACGCTTGACCAACTCATCGCAAAGAACCGAACTGCTTGGTTGATTAACAACCAACATCCGGCAATCAAGAATCTACGACACATAATACCATTCTTATTATCCTAATCTAAATCTTAATTTGACAAAGACATCACACTAAACACACACATCCAAGTCACACCTTCAGACGAGCTAATGGCTTGTCATTAGACAAAGACAACTTCACTCTCATTTCAATTGTAAGGTCACCAATTCCAGTCTCAACTCCTGGTATACCAATCACTGAATGTGTAGTCACATTGTACACATACGACTTGCCTATGTGTCCGTAAATAATTAACACGACTTTGTTATAATAAGTATTCAACAGCAATACATGATGTAGTTCGAGAGTCTTCAGTAGGTTCATTGACTGACTCTAAAAGCAAATATACATACGTATAGATAATCATGAACAAAAACACATTGGCTAATGTTTACTAGACAAAGTAGAAGAGATGCACAGCAGGAGTAGCAGCACCCTCATAGCTGATGTGTGCTATTGCATACTGAACTAACACAAAGATGTGTCAGAGTTAACAATCATTTGTCAACGAAGAGCCCATTCATTACATTGCAGTAGGAGTGACATAATATGGTAATCAATTCAAAAACAAGCAGTCAAACTGCTGTGAACATCATTCCAGTAACATCACTACCCATGGGTCTGAGGAGGCCATGACCTCCCAATACTAGTAGAGGTGGCTACTGCTCCAAGTACTGCCAGAAGAGTTGTCAAATGGCAGTTGCTGCTTTTCGGCTTAGGTCAATCACAGTCCGTTCCAAGATGCTTCTCTGTCAACATGCTTGCAGCACAAAAATGGTGAGTACAAACTCAGCATGTGCTACTTAAGCCATTACTCTCTTGCAAACGACCTGAACACCAAAGATTGGTCAAAGAACAACAAATTCCAAGGCTACTAATAAAAGACATTTACTAACAGCAGCAAACAATGTGGTCTAAAATTTTAGTTATTACAGAGGCGGACATTTAATTTCTATGCACAGCTCTGTCAGTGTACTTATACGTCACATAGGCATGTAGTTTAGTCATTAGATAAACACACGAACATTTATTGGCTGTAGATCTAAGGTTAAGTACAATAATGATATCTGTCTGTCTGTCTGTCTGTCTGTTCTGCCATAGCCTACCATTGTTTATCTAACAGACTAATTTCGAAAACACAGCAGTAACACTGACAGATTGTTTACACATATGTTAAGCACAACACACGTCTTTTTACATTTTTGATCACTCGATTTCTATCTTCCAGGTATTTTGATCTTATCTATCCTGATCAAATTGTGATATTCAGACTACTGTCACCATCCTGTTATGTAGACAGAGACCACTTTTGTAAAAACATATATAATTACTGAAGAACAGTGGCCTCAAAGGCATGCGTGGCTTCTTGAAATGAGGGAGGATCAATTAACTTGAAGTCACAACACAAGACACGCCTACTTGATAATCAAATTATGGTTGGTAGACACACGTAGACACACACACACACACACACACACACACACACACACACACACACACACACACACACACACACACACACACACACACACACACACACACACACACACACACACACACACACACACACACACACACACACACACACACACATGCACACACACACACACACACACACACACACACACACACACACACACTCAGACAGACACACAGACAGACACACAGACAGACAGACACACAGACAGACAGACATATTCCTGTCAAGTTCGAAGGTTGCCTCTTCCTAGGAACTTCAATTGGAACATTGCCTTATGTCACTTCTGTTTGTTATGAAACGGCTCAGTCTGGATCCAACTTGTGTAACCAGCTCTTGAAATTGGATGATGCCCAGGCTACCAACCTATTGCTATGTAAGTGTCATGTCCCAAGACTGAACAATTTGGCAAGAAATGTTCGCCCTGACCTCTGGTCCCAGCCACAACTATTCATGATTCGCAAGCACGCTCAACCTTTTGTCGTCTTATAGGCTATGATTCACTGCCTTACAACACCTGGCAGCAAATTTCTCTTCCAATCAATATGAGAGGATTTTGGCTTGACATCTTTAGCATCTGTTTCTCGCCCTGCATTTGTGGCGTCTTGGGCTCATGCAGCTGTCGAATTGCCCCTTTTGTTTTCAATCTATATTACCATCTATCAATAGTTTCGTCAAATCATCAGATGGTCCAATTGGTAGGGTTTTGTCTGAATGTCTCCCGAATGACATGTCTTTCAGCAATTGTTTGTCAGGTGTTGGTAAATTGCAGTTTCAGCTTTCCAAATGCAAAGCTCGAGTCAATTCAGAGAATCTTTTGTCCAGTGCTGCTACAGCATGTGACGCTGCACAACTGAGATCTGTCCGGGGCAAGAGCGCAGGTGCCTAGTTGTCTACCTTACCAACCGACCAAGAGTTCGCACTCTCTATTTACGATTTCTGTTTGGCGACTCGTCTTCGTCTGGGGATGCCCATTCCTCTGTCTGATTCGTCTGGATCATGTAACTGTGGCGCTCAGCTGGACAACAGTGGTTATTACCTGCTGACCTGCAAAACAGGCGAAGGGGCCAGTTTGGTCCCATGACACCGTTGCTGTTACTTGGGGAGATTGCCTTCAAGACATACATGCACACTTCAAGCGAGAACCAAGACTTCTTCATTCTAGCTCTGATTGTAGACCCGATCTTGTGGTGTTTGACTCAGCTTCAAGGGCTAATGTCAAAGTAGATATTGCACTAGCTCACCCTTGGAGCTCAGATACCTTCCCCAAATCAGCTGAGATTGATGGAGCAGCAGCCAAGCGGCAAGAAGAGAGAAAGAACTGCAGATACAAGAAAGAGAGACTTCATGGTGGCACGTCTGTTTCCCTGATTTCTTTGAGCTTGGAGTACTACAGAAGATGGTGCGAAAAGGCATGGAAGTTCTTTCAAAAGTTGGCAGAGCAGTCGTCAGATGAATTTAGTCGACCCAATCCTCCAGAATTCTTAGATTTTTGGAGGAAAAGATTTGCAATCCAACTGCAAAGATGTAATGCCAGCATCATCAGAAGAAAAGCGTTGGCACTCTGTGCAACTGAAGAATTTAAACTGGACTCTAGCAGCACCCAGTTTTTCAGCCATTAGTTGGCTGAAAGCTGGGTAGTAGCATAATGTTATAGCTGCTACATGTACATATGTGAATTTTCATGTAGCTTGCAAACTTCACTTTTTTGCTTTTTGCTGATATGCATTAAAGTTTGCTGTTTGAAATATATGTATTGGCAGACAGACAGACACAGACAGACACGCACGCACATAGTGGCACACACGCGCACACACACACACACACACACACACACACACACACACACGCACACACACACACGCACACACACACACACACACACACACACACACACACACACACACACACACACACACACACATACACACACTAACGCATGACGAACAGAGTTGCTTCGCAATGCACGACACACGTGACTAGCACGTGACGCATGGAAAAGCCAACGTCGTACTTGAATTTGCAGTAGCGTCAAGAACGGGTTTCCAAACAGTGAGTACACAAGCATCACTTCCAAATTTTATAGCCCAATTGAGCTCATGCCACGCCACTGGCTCTATTGTGCAGTTGATACATGCCGTACGCGCATGCGTGGTTAACGCCAAACGAGATCTCGATCAGATGACTATATGATGACTCACTGAGGTATGGTCAAGTTATCTTAATTATAATATCGCGTTTGTTTTCTAGTGATCAATTCTGTAATCTCGACGAAATCGCCTTTTTGAGATTTTTGTATTGTTTACGAGTAATGACACTCTAGACAAGACCACGTCGGCAAACGAGGGTTAGCTACGTCTCAAATTGTTTTTATTTATATATTTTAATTAATTGCATCTAATATTTATTTAGTATTTATTTTTAATTAGTTTTAGTAGTCAAGTCAATCGTCTTGAAATTTTTTTGCATCTAGGAATTTAGTGCTGATTTCTAGTAAGTGCAAGTGTGCGATACATTGTCTCGAGTAGCCTATCCCACCTTTCTCTATTATTACAGTTATCTTTATTGACATACTTAGAAATACTATAATAACTAGGTAATGATGGCATGGATGGTTGTAGGTGTACATTGGGGCAGGGTGTAACGTGACGTCAGAAATGGGGGCTAAACTTTATTATGCTGTGGGACACGCCCACTTTTATTGGCTTGTAATTGACTGATACAGTAGAATAATGGCAGAGCCAGACTGGAAGAAGGGTGGTGTATATACCCTAAACAACTTTGGTCCTCACACATATTTACAGTCCAGAACTTTTATGACCACACCTACAAATGATGGGGAGCTATAGCCCCATCTAGCCCATGCCACGCTACCCCTGATTGGGGGGATGGACAGTTTGAATGCAGGGAATGCGCTGGTTGTTCTGGCTGGTGTTAATTAGCGTGCCAGTGGATGTGATGTTGTATGCTTTCAGAAGTAATGAATAGCTATAGTTGTTCAGCCTAGCGAGGCTTCTAGTCCGGGTCGCACAACAGAAAGGGGCGTGGTCCTATATGGCTCTCTATCGAGCTTTTGGTGTGTGTGTGTGTGTGTGTGTGTGTGTGTGTGTGTGTGTGTGTGTGTGTGTGTGTGTGTGTGTGTGTGTGTGTGTGTGTGTGTGTACAAAAATCTCAAATTTCTCCTCCCCACGACCATGTTTCATGATAGGACCTACCTTAAAAAATCGCTTCCGTGTCCGACTACAGATGAGTCTTAGAAAGATTCGTTTAAGTGAGCAAACGGCGACGAAAAAAGCTTCATGAACTTCCGTTGCCCCATCCTTTGTATTATAGCTAGGGATTGTATGTACTTGACAACCAAGAAACACCTTCAGGAGTTGAATGCCACCTACAGTCAACTATCACACGTCCCATACTACAATCAATCCTTTACTACACTGTGCTGCATCTAACACTGTTGATAGTCAATGTTTGCTGATATCAATTTCTATGCACCTAGACTGTACATTTCAATTGTCTTGATCACGATCGCAAAACGACGACTACCTATACCAGGCCTTTAGACGTAATCTAAACTACTAGGAAGTTTGCATGTTTACTTCCATGACAGCTAGGGTTTCAACAAATACGTATTGTCTAGCTAGGACTCGGCGTTTCAGTAGACGGTCTGAAAACTCCGTTGGACGTGTTACTCACGAACGCGAGGCGCCTACGGATACCCTACAACTAGTTAACGTGTTACTCACACGTCCAACGGAGTTTTCAGACCGTCTACTGAAACGCCGAGTCCTAGCTAGACAATACGTATTTGTTGAAACCCTAGCTGTCATGGAAGTAAACATGCAAACTTCCTAGTAGTTTAGATTACGTCTAAAGGCCTGGTATAGGTAGTCGTCGTTTTGAGATCGTGATCAAGACAATTGAAATGTACAGTCTAGGTATGCACTCAGTTCCGTTGTAACAGCAAACATTGACTATCACCAGTGTTAGATGCAGCACAGTGTAAAGGATTGATCATACTGTAAGTATGGGACGTGTGAATAGTTGACTATAGGTGGCATTCAGCTCCTAAAGGTGTTTCTTGGCTGTCAAGTACACACAGTCCCTAGCTACAATGCAAAACGATGGGGCGGCGGAACTTCATGAAGCAGTTTCTTCGCCATTTGGTCACTTGCACGAATCGTTCTTAGACTCATCTGTAGTCAGACACGGAAATGATTTTTAAGGCAGGTCCTATCATGAAGCGTGGTCATGGAGAGGAGAAATTTGAGATTTGTGTGTGTGTACACACACACACACACACACACACACACACACACACACACACACACACACACACACACACACACACACACACACACACACACACACCAAAAGCTCGATGGAAAGCCATATAGGACCACGCCCATTTTTGTTGTGCACTCAGATTAGAAGCCTCGCTACGCTCGGCAATAAATTGATTAAATGGGCTGCATGCTGACTATAGAAACACCACATACATTCAGCAAATGTCTACTTCATTAAACACACCGGATTTTACTGCATGCACGTGAAAAGAGATGTAGAAGAACATTCTGTCTTTCTTGTGAAGTCGATCTTCCATCCCAGGAACGGGCTTGAGCAGTTGGCTCTCTAGGAGCGTTTCAGGCGCTCTATGAGGCGTGAAGAGATCCCAGTAGACCAACCGTCCTCCAGGTCGACATCTGGCCACAACAAGATGAAACAGAGCGTGACAATCCTCCTCACTCCTATATTCAAACACATCAGACAAATTGATCTTGTTGTAGGACGACGGATCATTGCTCTGTTTCAGATGGTTTTCGAGAGTGTCGGTCACAACGGTCACTCTATCCAACAATGATCGGAGGCGATTGAAATTTTTTTCGTGGAGGTAGGGCGGAACGGTGTGGTGAGCGACGTCCGGTCCGCGCAGCAACCAAGAGAGGTAGAAATTTTTACGCGCCGGAATCGTGGTGATGACGTGTATCAGACGGAACCACAAGTTTTCACTGAAATCGAGATCTTCCACGTTTTCCAACTCCTTCTCACTGCGATTACTCCCAACGAATCGGTCGTACGAGAAGAATTCGAGGAAATCTTGCTTCATCTTGTCGAGAGGAAACGACCGGAATAGCCGGGCTTGCTCCTCCACGTTTTCCTCGTCAAACAGAGCATCGAGCTCCGAGCTGCTGACCGCTGTAGAAACGACATCCCGAGTATACCCTGCAACCAACTTCTCTAGGAGACCCGATGAGACGATTCCCTCCACAACAACAGACGGATGGTAATTGAAATAATTAGAACACGACAACGGGAGAAAGGGCTCTAAATTGTTGTATACGGCAACTCGTTCTTCCGGTTTTCCCTGCAATCCGAGAATCGTCAAGAAGTCGCCATGCGACGGCAGGTGTCGTATAGCCGCCATTTTGAGTTCTAACACTGCAATCTGAGCTCTACTCATGTCGATGGCTGTGAGAGAACGAGGTTCCATGAGCAGTAGATTGAAAATGTTGTCTCCGGCGCTCGCAACAGACAAAACGTCGTCGTCCGCGTTGACGTCTAATGCAGTTTCGAGAAGAGCGTGGTCTTCCCACACGTTACTGTAGTGAATGATGTCGTCGAAATTAGTAACGCCGCTAGCTCCCAGTCCGTCAGTGCTCATCGTAAGGTTACCAGGAATCTCTAGCACATCTAGGCGCCGAACGGTAACGGCAAAGTTTGGCACTAAGTGGCGATAATTGGTTGTCGGGTTAGAGTTGGTGTCACTACTGTGTACAATGAAGCACTAGATTACATGTAACCTTCGTCTGGTATGCAGCTTGAATGTAATTATTCGCTCTATGACAGAACCCTATGACGTGCGTAATAAATAAGTTGCATTATTGATTTGGTCATCCTACAACACGGAACGTTTATGGCCGCGACAACACGCACAGATCTAGTGTACACGCAAAAACCGACTACAACACTGCAGAGGAATCCTACGAAACAAGGGAAATGTTACAGTTACACTTCAGCTACATGTACTAGGCCTTAAATCTTACCACTATTTTCCTCCACAACACCGACTGCTGCGCACAAATTAAACAAGCACGCACAAGCATATGCTCTCTAGCTAATTATGAGCGGAAACACCTTGTCTAGCAACATACCAGACTGTAACAACAATTAATCCTCGACAGATTCGGCTCGTATTGCAATCAGCACTCTATCTAGGAAGAAATGGATTATGACAATGACAACGATGCATATATCGATGCAACTGTACTTTGTCTTGTAACTGTTTTAGTAGTTTATTGCTATTTATGATCAGAACAGCGAACCTATGCGTGCGCTAACTAGATACATCCGTCTAGTCTTTGGTCGACAATATCTCTACTGTAACCAGAGTTGAGGGCTCCGCTTCGGGTTAAACAGCGCGGTATGCTGTCACGGGATTGCTTACTGCATTATCTAATTAGACGGGCGTGTTTACTATAGCAAGATGCCTTTACTTACACATTTATCACCAGAAGACACGTTTCTTATATGCAATCGGCAACCATCGTCTAAGCCAGTTTTTACGACAAACGATTGCACAGCAGAAACGTAT
>NC_085088.1:2761430-2908930 GCF_963422355.1 Corticium candelabrum | reverse complement strand
CCGGTTGTTGTGTGAACGTACCATGCGACAAAGATTTCGCCGTTCGGTTGACGAGCTAGGACCAGGCATCGATTCAATTTGGAAGCCAGATTTGCCTATCGTTGTTCGAGAAGTTGTACCACGAATAATCCTGGGTGGTCTGACAGCGAAATGAGCGCGAGAGCTTTTGCTACCACTTCCTGGGCTGTTGTACTAGATAGCTTGCTACCTCGACATGCATAGAGAGAGACCTCGATACGTGTACATCCTTGTTCTTGTACGTCGGGGTGGAGAAATGTTTTGCAAATAGAACAGTCGACGTACTCGCACAACTTGCCACCAAACTTTGCTTGGACCTCTCCAGCTTCGAATTGGGAAACGATTTTGTTGTGCAACTTTGTCAGGGTCGTATATCCATCGGGCGAGCTGTGTACCCACGTGCATACGTGTTTCCCCACAATACGGGTGTTGGCCAGGATGGTCGGGGTGTCGTCCTCCATGGCGCTGTAAAGTTCGCCTCACTCGCGGAACTTGTTGACTTTCAGAGCCTTGCGATCGAGCACCCAGAGAAGTGCTGGATGTATTCGATACTGTAATGCCTGTAGCCAAAGACAAGCAAACTCCGTTCAATGTCTCTTGGGGTTCGCCAATCAATATATCGTAGACGTCTATCTTTGCCACGACCACGCCATAGGGTTCGATGCCTCCATACATCTTTTTCCACGTTCTGCGAGCGGTCGCTTTCGTGTCCTTTTCGATCTTGAAGACAGTGCTTCGTAAAGAGCCTGCCTCCTGGTCTAGTAGTGCCGCTTGTAGGATATGCACCCGATGTTTCGTTTGGCGCACAGTGTGCCTGCAAGAGCTGTGCATATCTTTCCCACGACGTCCTGTGCGGATCCACCCTCGCCAGTCGTACAGGAAATGCTTCCTCGAACTCGGTCCATATCAGATAAAGACGTAAACAGAAAGCATGGAGTTCTGTGGCACGTGCTCCGACTATTTTGGTTATAAGTTTCGAATACAAACTAAAATAAGGTCCTGGTTAGCCTCGCGTAGCCAGACCCTTTCCCGCCTACATCCGCCGGCGAGAAGGCTACGCGCGAGACTAGGTCTTGGTTACGTGGTATCATTAAATTTGTTGCAATTGATTCAATGCAATGTCGTGGACAGCACTTACTAGTACATGTAATATCTTATCATCGGTTTGTTGTGTTCAGATCGCGAGTCTCTACTAGCTCATGAACACAAACACAAGAAGTTTCAAAATCAACAAACGAGTCTGCCTATAGAGAAGTCTGATTTGCACAGTAAGTTAAATCTACGTTACACTTTTAAAAATCATTACATAAACCTAATTAATATTTATCAAAAGACAAGTGTATATGTCAAATTTAAACCGTTGATTATTGACTTATATAGTTGATATCTACCGACTTGTGTTTTGGTAGAACTTTGTGCAATAAACTTGAATTTTGAACAAAGTGTAAAGTTTGAATGTGATGTGACAATAAACAAATTTGATATGATTTGCTACACTTAATTAATTAACATAAATCTAATTTCATCGTAAATTGAAGTGACATTGAATCAAAATTATATTGAAATAACAAACGCGTGCGCAGACGACGAAAAAGGAGAAAAAATAGACACATGGAAACTGCCGTGCAATTAACGCTACTCGAAAATTCAACTGCATGCCAACAAAACATTCTACAGAACGTCCGTCTTTGCAGTTTTGTAACATCAAACTGAATGACTAATGCGTTCAGATAACTTTCTTAACTGTTACTTCAATGAAACGTATGTCGTAGTGTTCGTAGGTATTGTCTGCGCATACTGTTATCCACAGTCCGCTGTTTGGATTGAGAACGTGGCTGTACGTGTGAGACATTCCTTTGTCCAATGCAGCAGTCCACGTCATACCGAGAGTGTGAGATGACGAGAGCTCAAAACGAATATCCCACAGTTCGTAATTAATGTTCTTCCATTGGCTTTCAGAACTAGAGGACCGACAAACAGACGAGGATGAAGAGAATTGAGATGTGTCAATCTCTTGATTTTCGCGGTACCAAAAACCAACACAGTAAGACCCGTCACAAAGTGTCGTGAAAATATCGTTGTCAGTAGTTAGTGGTATTTTCCAGAACTTGATGTTGACAACGTAGACAGATAATTGGGATAGCGTCCCTCCTGATACAATAGGTGCCTGTAGGAATATCCCAATAATCCAAACTTGCAAATACAAATTGGTGTCGAACACAAGCATACTTTAAAAAGTCGTTGCGAATGCAATGATCGTGAACCAAATACTAGACGATGTGTCTCTTTTGTTGGTGTATGGAAAAACTGCGCGTTGGCATTCAACCAAGTGGGACTCATAAACACGTAGGCAACATCTCCCTACAGCATTCACTTCAGTTATATCAATACAGTGCCTGTCAATCATCGCTATATGTATAGAATTCCTAGTCTTACCATGTTCCCAGTACTCGTGTCTCCCTTCTCTCCCTATAGTATACACAGCAAGTATATTTATTATATATCATTTGTATCACGAGCATGTCTTGTCATGTACACACTTTAGCACCCGCAACTCCATTTTCTCCCCCAGCTCCCGTTTCACCTTTCTGTCCCTGTACAACAATAAAATTTGAATTGGCAAAGTTTTAAACGATTTGTCTGCTGTTTTACTGTACTTGTGGTCCTATCTTTCCCGGTGCTCCCTTCATGTTAATGAAACAAACGTTTTTCTACAACAACTGTTCGTAAGTTATAAACGCAAACAAACCTTTTGTCCTTTGACGGCCCCTGAAGGCTGCTTGCAAAACAATACAACAGATTTAGTACATTTTCCATTGTGGTTGTAAGCGCATTTCTAAATTTTGCGTATTTGTACCGATGCGCTTCTAAAGTTACTTGCACTTTATAGCAATACGTAAAACTAATGTTAATTACTGTATACATACAGTGTGTATCACCTACATGGAAAACTATTTCTGTGTGCCTGCTTGACTGCCGTTCTGCATGGTTGTCTGTGTGTTTGCTTGTCTCCTTGTTTACGCCCATTGTCGGTTGGTCCCTAGCTCAGCCGGGGCCCCTCCCTTTGCTCTGAGCCCTTAGATGCATGTACTTCGTGACTTGGCACGTGTGAGTAGCGTTGTGCGCGTGCGTGTGTGTATGTGTGCGTGCGTGCGTGTGAGTGTGTGTGTGTTTGTGTGTGTGTGTGTGTGTGTGTGTGTGTGTGTGTGTGTGTGCGTGCGCGCGCGGGCGGGCGGACGGGTAGGTGTGGATGTGTGAGTGTGTGCGTGCGTGCGTACGTGTGGGCGTGTGGGTGTGATCTCGTGTGTTCCCAGCTGTTTTGTGTTTGTAGGTAGGTGCGAACTCTTCTACTTGATTGTTACTGCATGTGCATGCACAGACGCCGATAGCTCTTTAATTAATAGACGTGACCGAGTACATAGGCATTGAGGTAGATGCATGTTCTCTCTGTACCCGATTTTCGTATTCTTTCAAGGGAAGACAAACAGTTGCTTGCGATGACAGTGGAACTTGAACAGAGCTCACACATCTAGAACACATCAAAACTGTTATATACATTTATAAATAATATACTGTAGAAAGTCGAGCATGCTTGAAACACCGTACCTTGAGTACATCAACATTAACACTAAAACTGTTCCAAGCAGCATCGCGCTTAACATGGCCATCGTAAAAGTACGTAGACTAGATGGTAGTACTAAACTGCGCAAGTCTTTATAGCAAGGCGGGATACGGTGATGTCAAACGTTAAGTTACGGTCCCGTGCTGGTTAAAACCTGGCAAAAGCGTCAACACCGTCTTTAGTGACACGACAACACGGAGTGTCGTCATTCTGTGAGTTAGTCGTGTTTCCGTCCCCCGCATCGACGTCAATGGCTCGCAAATTACTTACAGACAAGGCATAACTATAGAGTCTAGACATCAAGGACTAATGTTACAGTTCAGACTCTAGATTTGTGATTGTGATGAATTCACATCGAAAGAATGATTTTTTCGTTTGTGTAATGTAAAATCGTGCTTGATCATGAACTGGTGACATCAGGGTAGAGGCGTAGGAAGCAGAGGCCTGGGGCACGTGCCCCCACTAGTTTGATATGTTGCCAATACAAACTGCAAGAATGTAGCATAAGTAAACAGATATTATTGTGTCCCCCAGTCGCATGGTGTTTCTTACGCACCTGCAAGGCAAGTCGTGATCGACTACTACTATAAAACTAAGCAGTCGGGGACAACCGTTGTCCTTGTTAAGTGCACGCACCCGGTTGTAATTTTAAGTTAGCAGCGATTCATTTACATTGCGTAACAATTGATTCAATGCAATGTCATGGACAGCACTTGCTAGTACATGCAATATCATATCATCGGTTTGTTGTGTTCAGATTCACGAGCCTCTCATGCTAGAGTACGTAGCACGAAGTTTCGGAATCAACAAACGAGTCTACCTCTAGAAGTCTGATTTGCATGGTAAGTTACTTAATCTATGTTGTACTTTTTAATCATTAATTAATTCGTATCAAAAGACACGTGTCAGTCTAGATGTCAAATTTGAGTCAGGTATTGATCTATAGTTGACATTTAGTGACTTAAATTGTGTTCTAGTACTTTGTGCAATGATAAAAGTTTAAATATGATGTGACAATAAACAAATTTGATAAGATTTGCTACATGTATTAACATTAATTTAATTTGATTCGTGACGCACGCGCACAAGGCTCGGCCTCGCTGTTCTCATCGATATTCACGCTTACAGTAGGACCCGTCACAAAGTGTCATGAGGATATCGTTGTCAGTAGTTTATGTTAGTGGTATTTTCCAGAACTTGATGTTTTCTTACAACGTAGACAGATGAGTGCCACTGCGTCCATCCTGATACAATAGGTGTCTGTAGAAATATTGAAATAATCTAGACTTGCAAATACAGAAAGTCGTCGAGAACGCAATGATAGTGAACCAAATACTAGACGATGTGTTCCTTTTTGGTGTTTGGAAAAACTGTGGGTTAGCATTCAACCAACTTGGACTCATAAACACATAAGCAACATCTTCCTAGCATTCAGTTCAGCAAATTAATTCATAATACACACAGCATTCAAAATCACTGTTTGTGCAGAAAGAAGTCTTACGGTGTCGTCATTCTCTCCCTAAACACAGTAAATAGCAAAAACCTATTATGCTTATGTCTACATATTGCACTATTAGATCTACAGTAAGTGACCACACAAGGGCTAGGATATTTGCATGCGTTTAGTACGCAATATGTCCGCTTGTAGATGCGCATTTAATGGGTCGGTTCTTTCAGTGTTCTAGTAGACCTCCCATGCAGTCAATTCAACATGATCTATTCTAATGAATATATTTATTAATTACCATGCATGCAGGTCTAGATCTGCTAACATCATCTGAAACGTGGGACCCAGACCAGCACTCCAGCAGTACCGGAGTTGGACAGTACAGTGTAGTATCGGTATCGGTCACTTGGTTGTACCTCGCGCGCGTGTCTGGCACCTCAAGGGTTAACATATCATGGCGACTCGTACCGGTGGCACTTTTCGGTTTCGGCAGTAAACAACAGTATTTAGAGTGTCTTGTAAGATATGCACAGAAGCGTTTCGAAAGGTGGAACAAGCTCAATAACTTACAATCTAGACCTCAATTCTTAGAAAACACCTGCAGAGTTTGCAACCTGACGATCGAGTCTAGGCTACGGAGGATTAGAAAGGGGTGTGTGTACACAAGACAAGCAGCAGTCAACGATCAACGAAGCGATGCAGAAGGGCCGGGCAACAGTACGACTTTAATCATCCCCTTGCTCGGGAACTTCATTGTGACAATGTTGTATCGGGGAGATCGTTGCCATAAACAAGTAAAGTACTGTATACCTGGTAGTGTTGAAGTGAAGACAGTTAGGGCTTTTCGTTGTTTTTGAATCAATGCTCTTTCTGATTTAACAGTTAATATCACAACAAAGAACTGAAATGCCATACAGCCGCAGTGTCGGTATTGGTATCGGTATCGGCCGATAGTTGGAAACCGAGGTATCAGTGTCGGTACAGTAGTCTATATAGCTACTATGGGCAAAACTTGGTATCGGTGGAAAACTAAGCCTGAATGGCATTTCTTTAATCTCCACAATCTAATCCGGTTGAGCTCTACTGGATTAACCGGAAGTATTTATCCAGTGGAATCAGATTAGTGTGGAATAAAGAAACATGCATGTAGACATGAGCATGAGCATTGTGTTTGTAGTGCAAAATGAATCAATCTTGTTCTTTTGCATGTCTACGGCTGCATTTGCAGCTTCTGTGTTTGCACGGCTCTGTTGCTACTGACTCCTTCACTTCATTCCGCGAGCACGTACTAATTGGCCACGCCTATCTCTACAAACTAATCCACCTGCTGGCTTAATTAGTTTGTGGAGTTTAGGTGAGCTCAACCGGATTAGGTCGTGAAGATAAAGACACGGGGTAAAGGTCCACAAATCAACCGGATTAGGTTGTGGAGTTAAAGAAACGCACTCTCGAACGAGCCTAGACACACTCTTCGAAACTGCGAATGTGTACTTGAACTCTAGATACTATCGCTAAGTTTGGCGTTGGTCCGCACGTTGTGGCTGTAGGTTTCCTGTGACATAACACCGCCTATACTAGATCCAGTCACGTATTTGCAAAAATCAGCATTATCTAACAAAGAAGAAATGGACTGCCACACGCACGACACAATTCGAACTACTTTGTCATGTGACTTGAGGGTGGGTTTAGGTCTGGCTACGCTAGTGTCCGCACACCATGGCCAATAACTAACATTTGGTCTGTAAGCTGGGAGTTGGCTAGAAAAACCCTAAATACTACATTGATGTGGACGTCTCCACGGACGACTTGCACGTAACAAACGCAGACGACGTTGACGAGAGCTCAAGTGTAGGAGCAAGATGCATAAAGCCAACAATCAAGTAACAGAACTAGCATGTTCTTAGAAACTATATTGGACGTGCAACTAAGCTTGTAGCATCAGCTGAGTATAGTGCATCACTACGTAACTTTCTTAACTGTCACTTCGATAAAACGTAGGTCGTATCGTTCGGCGTCATCGTCTGCGCACATTAGTATCCACAGTCCGCTATTTGGATTGAGAACGTGGCTGTACGTGTAAGATACTCCTTTGTCCATTGCAGCACTCCACGTGATACCGAGAGTGTGAGATGACGAGAGCTCAAAACGAACATCCCACAGTTCATACCTGGTGTTTCTCCATTGGTGGCTGATAGGACTAGCAGACTGCCGACAAACAGACGAGGATGGACTAAACTGAGATGGGTAGATCTCCAAATTGTCGAAGTACCCAAAACCAACACAGTATGATCGATCACAAAGTGTCATTTGGATATCGTTGTCACTAGTTAGTGGTATTTTCCAGAACTTGATGTTTACAATATATACAGATGAGTCGGATAGCGTCTCTCGTGGTACAATCGGTGCCTTTATAGATATTGAAATAATTAAAACTTGCAAATACATATATTATTGTTTTAACATACCTTAAACATTGGTCTAAGATTTCCAGATTGTAAATCAAATACTAGACGATGTGTCTCCTTTGCTGGTGTTTCGAAAAACTGCGCGTTGGCATTCAACCAAGTTGGGCTCATAAACACATAAGCAACATCTCCCTATAGAGCATACAGTTCAACAATTGCATTAGTAAACAGCATTTCCATCAATCATCGCTTTATGTATAGAAATCTTACAATGTTGCCAGTACTCATGCCTCCTTTCTCTCCCTGCGCAGCAATTATAATTAGAATATATCGTGTTTGTGTCAAGCGCGGTACCCACCTTAGCACCTTGTCGTCCCACAACTCCATTTTCTCCTCTAGCTCCTGTTTCACCTTTCTGTCCCTGTACAACAACAAACGTTGTATTGTCGAAATTTACATGTTTTGTTTGCTGTTTTATGGTACTTGTGGTCCCATTTTTCCAGGTGCTCCCTATAATGGTAACGAATCGATGTTAGGATTCAACAACGACTTGTTTGTGAAGTACAAACCTTTTGTCCTTTGGTGACACTTGAAGACTGCTAAAAATAGAATAGATTTTTGGTATTTTTAGTTGTTGCAAGTGCGTGTGTGTGTGTGTGTGTGTGTGTGTGTGTGTGTGTGTGTGTGTGTGTGTGTGTGTGTGTGGTTGTTTGTGCGTGCGTGTGTGTGTGTGTGTGTGTGTGTGTGTGTGTGTGCGTGTGTGTGTTTGCGTTCGTGCGTGTGTGTGTGTGCGTGTGTGTGTGTGTGTGTGTGTGTGTGTGTGTGTGTGTGCGTGCGTGTGCGTACGTGTGGGTGTGTGGGTGTGATCTCGTGTGTCGCCAGCTGTTTTGTGTTTGGCTATAGGTAGGTACGAACTCTTCTACTTGATTGTTACTGCATGTGCATGCACAGACGCCGATAGCTCCTAGACGTGACCGAGCACAAAGGCATTGAGTTAGAACATGCATGTTCTCTCTGTACCCGATTTTCGTATTCTTTCAAGGGAAGACAAACAGTTGCTTGCGATGACAGTGGAACTTGAACAGACCTCACACATCTAGAACACATCAAAACTGTTATAAATAATATACTGTAGAAAGTCGAGCATGCTTGAAACACCGTACCTTGAGTACATCAACATTAACACTAACACTGTTCCAACCAGCATCGTGCTTAACATGCCCATCGTATTGTAAAAGGTACGTAGACTAGATTGTAGTACTGGACTCTACCTTCTGACTGCGCCACTCTTTATAGCAAGGCGGGATACGGTGATGTCGAACGTTAAGTTACGGTCCCGTGCTGGTTAAAACCTGGCCAATGCGTCAACACTGTCTTTAGTAACACGACAACACGGAGTGTCGTCTTGCTGTGAGTCTGTCGTGTTTTCGTCCCCCGCATCGACGTCAATGGCTCGCAAATTACATATAGGTAAGGCACAATTATAGTCTAGACATCAAGGACTAACGTTGCTAGATTTGCGATTGTGATGAATTCACGTCGAATGAATGATACTTGAGATTTTTTCGTTTGTGTAGTGTAACGTTGTGCTTGATCATGACTAGAGGCGTAGGAAGCAGGTGTCTGGAGCACGTGTCTCCACTAGTTTGGATAGGTTGCCAATACAAACTGCAAGAATGTAGCATAACTAAACAGATATTATTGTGTCTCACAGCCCAGTCGCATGGTGTTTCATACTCACCTGCAAGTGATCGCCTCTAGCTAGATCATGCATGCCAACTACGCAGTCCGGGACAACCGTTGTTCTAGTTACGTGCACGCACCTGGTTGCCATTCTTGAGTTAGCAGTGGTTAATTTACATAATTTGTATAGCAATTGATTCGATGCAATGTCTTGGACGGTACTTGCTAGTATATGCAATATCATATATCATCGGTTTATTGTGTTCAGATTCGCGGGCCTCTCTCATGAACACAGACACAGACAGTAGCATGAAGTTTTGGAATCAACAAACGAGGCTGCCTCTAGAAGTCTGATTTTCACGGTAAGTTAATTAATCTACGTTGTACTTTTTAATCATTAATTAGTTTCTATCAAAAGACACGTGTCTAGATGTCAAATTTGAGTCAGTCTAGGTATTGATCTAGAGTTAACATTTAGCGACTTGTGTTTTAGTACTTTGTGTGATGATAAAAGTTTGTGACAATAAACAAATTTGACAAGATTTGCTCCATATAATTAACATAAATTTATTTGATCGTAAATTGAAGTGATATCGAATCAAAATTATATATTGAAGTAACAAGCCCAGACAGTCAGAAATGAAAATAGACACACGAAAACTGCCGTGCAATTTACGCTACTCGAAAATACATGTGCATGCCAACAAAATATTCTACAGAGCGTCCGTCCTCGCCGTTTTGTAACATCAAACTAAATGACTACGTAACTTTCTTGACTGTCACTTCAATGAAACTTATGTCGTACTGTTCGGAGGTATCGTCTGTGGATACTGTTATCTACAGTCCGCTGTTTGGATTGAGAACGTGGCTGTACGTGTGAGACATATTTCTAGTTCATTGCAGCACTCCACGTCATATACCGACAGTGTGAGATGACGAGAGGTCAAAACGAACATCCCACAGTTCGAGATTAATGTTGGCTGGTAGGACTAGAATACCGACAAACAGACGAGGACGAATTCAGAGAATTGAGATGTGTGGAGGCCAGGATTGTCGAGGTACCCAAAATCAACACAGTACGACCCGTCACAAAGTGTATCGTTGTCACTAGTGGTTAGTGGTATTTTCCAGAACTTGATGTTTACTTACAATGTAGACAGATGAGTGCCTCTGTGAGATAGCATTCTTTCTGATACAATAGGTGAGCATCCTTTCTGATACAATAGGTGCCTGTAGAAATATTGAAATAATCTAGACTTGCAAATACAAATCTGAGTCGAACACCAGCATACTTAAGAAAAGTCGTTGAGAATGCAATGATAGTGAACCGAATACTAGACAATGTGTCTCTTTTGTTGGTGTCTGGAAAAACTGCGCTTTGGCATTCAACCAAATTGGACTCATAAACACGTAAGCAACATCTCCCTAGCATTAATTCAGTTCAGCAAATTGATTCATAATACACACAGAATTCAAACTCACTGTTTGTGCAGAAAGAAGTCTAACGATGTCGCCCTTCTCTGACTATCTACGTATACAGAAAATGGTAAAAACCTATTATGTTTATGTCTACATATTGCACTACTAGATCTACAGTTACGTGAACACACATACGGGAACAGGATGGGTTTTTTCTGTTCTAAAGTATACGGAACACCGTCGTAGAGTATTGTCTACACGCATACTCCCTTTTCCGATGGGTCGATCGTTTTTCTGGTGTGTTTGGGTGGGGACACTAATTTCATGGTATATGTTGTTTCTTTTTCCAGTTGGTTTGCGTACTGCACCATGTCGACCATTCTATGTACCTCTTCGAGTTGTGTGGGGTCGGGAGTCTGCACCACGATAATGGGGTTCCACGCGATCTCTTGGGAGTCTTTGTAGAACGTGCGCGTCGGTAGCAAATCGATAGACAGCTCTTGGCCACAGATCCAATAGATGCAATCGTTGCGTTCGAAGTACTTCTGGTGTGTGTCCAAGAGTTGGTAGATAGCCTTGGTGGCCCATACTATACATACCTCTAGGTTTCCCGTCTGCAGAACCACGCGTATCCCGCTCTTCAAGGAACATGCCCACGATGTGGCAGTTCGACTGTTCGATGGCAAAAGGTTCGATAGTTTGGTAGGAAAGGAGGTTTCTAATGCTAGAATACTTTCGCGTATAATCTCTCGGACGCTTTTCGGTATTCCGCTTGGGCTGGTATGTGGGTTTGTAGGGCTTCCAATACGAGAGGTGTTTCTTTTCCTTTTCGTCTCGTCTGTGTATGTACTGTTCGTGCAGGTCCTGTGTTTCTCTCTTTCATTCCTTGGAGACCAACGCGTCCTCGATTACCTGAAGGCGCTTCTCTCGTCCGGCTTTCGATAGAGTCGAGATGCGTCTGTCGGTTGGAGTGGGAAGAAAGGCAAATATAGATTTCTCTTTTCCAACGATACTCGCTTGTCTGCTGCACCATGTCCAACATATGTACTGTGTTCCCGGTAGCAATGCATTGAGTCGACTGCATCTCGATGGCGTTGTTTCGGCTTCATGGACGCAGCTAGGATGGTCATCGTGTCGGTTCCTTTCGTGTTAGCATTGCAGAGGACCTATCTCGACCTCGAGAGCACGTCCACTAGAAATATGGGACAGCAGAGAAACCCAAAGTCGGCCGCAGCCCATTGCACTGCAGGTTCCAATGCCTTGTCGTTCTCCACGGTCGTCGTGGTGGATGCTATGCAAATGCATGTCACCCTGCCGGTTGTTGTGTGAACGTACCATGCGACAAAGATCTCGCCTATCGGTTGAATAGCTAGAACCAGGCATCGATTCAATTTGGAAGTCAGATTTGCCCATTGTTGTTCGGAAAGTTGCACCACGAATAATCCTGGGTGGTCTGACGGCGAAACAAGCGCGAGAGCTTTTGCTACCACCTCCTGGGCTGTTGTACCAGATAGCTTGCTACCTCGACATGCATAAAGAGAGATCTCGATACGTGTACATCCTTGCTTTTGTACGTCGGGGTGGAGAAATGTTTTGCAAATAGAACAGTCGACGTACTCGCACAACTTGCCACCAAATTTTTCTTGGACCTCTCCAGCTTCGAATTGGGAAACCATTTTGTTGTGCAACTTTGTCAGGGTCGTATATCCATCGGGCGAGCTGTGTACCCACGTGCATACGTGTTTCCCCACAGTACGGGTGTTGGCCAGGATTGTTGGGGTGTTCTCCTCCATGACGCTGTAAAGTTCGCCTCGCTCGCTGAACTCGTGGACTTTGCAAAGGCATTGCACCAGAGCTTTGCGATCGAGCACCCATAGAAGTGCTGGATGTAGTCGATACTGTAATGCTCGTAGCCAAAGACAAGCAAACTCCGTTCAATGTCTCTTGGAGTTTGCCCATCGATATATCGTAGACGTCGATCTTTGCCACGACCACCCCATAGGGTTCGATGCCTCCTTTTCGTTCTGCGAGCGGTCGCGTTCGTGTCCTTTTCGATCTTGGAGACAGTGCTTTGTAAAGAGCCTGCCTCCTTGTCTAGTAGTACCGTCTGAGGATATGAACCCGATGTTCCGTTTGGTGCACAGTGTGTCTCCAAGAGCTGTGCATATCTTTCCCACGACGTTCTGTGCAGATCCATTCTCGCCAGTCGTACAAGAAATGCTTCCTCGAACTCGGTCCACATCAGATAAAGACGTAAACACAAAGCAGTGACGTCTGCAGCACGTGCTTCGACTATTTTGGTTATAAGTTGCCAATACAAACTAACATAAGGTCCTGGTAGGCCTCGCGTAGCCAGACCCTGTCCTGCCTACATCCGCCGGCGAGAAGGCTATGCGAGAGACTAGGTCCTGGTTACGTGGTATCATTAAATTTGTTGCAATTGATTCAATGCAATGTCGTGGACAACGCTTACTAGTACATGTAATATCTTAACATCGGTTTGTTGTGTTGAGTCTCTAGCAAGAAGTTTCGGAATCAACAAACGAGTCTGTCTATAGAGAAATCTGATTTGCACGGTAACTTAAATTATTATATAAACCTAATTAACTTTATCAAAAGACAAGTGTATATGTCGGATTTGAACCGTTGATTATTGACCTATATAGTTGATATCTACCGACTTGTATTTTAGTAGAACTTTGTGCAATAAACTTGAATTTTAAACAAAGATAAAAGTTTCAAAATTATATTGAAGAAACAAACGCGTGCGCAGACGACGAAAAAGCGGAAAAAATAGACACATGGAAATTGCCGTACAATTAACGCTACTCGAAAATTCGACTGCATGCCAACAAAACATTCTACAGAGCGTCCGTCTTTGCCGTTTTGTAACATCAAACTGAATGACTAATGTGTTCACACAACTTTCTTAACTGTCACTTCAATGAAACGTATGTCGTAGTGTTCATAGAAAGGGTCTGCGCATACTGTTATCCACAGTCCGCTGTTTGGCTTCAGAACGTGGCTGTACGTGTGAGACATTCCTTTGTCCAATGCAGCACTCCGCGTCATACCGAGAGTGTGAGATGACGAGAGCTCAAAACGAACATCCCGCAGTTCGTAATTAATTTTATTCCATTGGCTGGTAGAACTAGAGTGCTGACAAACAGACGAGGATGAAGAGGATTGAGATATTTGGAGAACAAGATTGTCGAAGTACATAAAACCAACACAGCAGGACCCGTCACAAAGTGTCATGTGGAGATCGTTGTCACTAGTTAGTGGTATTTTCCAGAACTTGATGTTGACAACGTAGACAGATGATTGGGATAGCGTCCCTCCTGATACAATAGGTGCCTGTAGAAATACTAAAATAATCCAAACTTGCAAATACAAATCGGTGTCGAACACAAGCATACTTTAAAAAGTCGTTGAGAAGACGATGATCGTGAACCAAATACTAGACGATGTGTCTCTTTTGTTGGTGTCTGGAAAAACTGAGCGGTTGGCATTCAACCAAGTGGGACTCATAAACACGTAGGCAACATCTCCCTATAGCATTCACTTCAGTTAAATCAATACAGTGCATGTCAATCATCGCTATATGTATAGAATTCCTAGTCTTACCATGTTGCCAGTACTTGTGTCTCCCTTCTCTCCCTGTGTGTGTGTGTGTGTGTGTGTGTGTGTGTGTGTGTGTGTGTGTGTGTGTGTGTGTGTGTGTGTGTGTGTGTGTGTGTGTAGGTGTGTGGGTGTGGGTGTGTAGGGGTGTGGGTGAGGGGCGTGTGGGTGATCTCGTGTGTTCGCAGCTGATTTGTGTTTGTAGGTAGGTGCGAACTCTTCTACTTGATTGTTACTGCATGTGCATGCACAGACGCCGATAGCTCTTTAATTTTTAGACGTTACAGAGCACAAAGGCATTGAGGTATAACATGCTGTACCCGATTTTCGTATTCTTTCAATGGAAGACAAACAGTTGCTTGCGATGACAATGGAGCTGAGCAGAGCTCACACATCCAGAACTCATCAAAGCTGTTATAAATAATATACTGTAGAAAGTTGAGCATGCTTGAAACACGGTACCATGCGTACATCAACATGAACACTAAAACTGTTCCAACCAGCATCGTGCCTAGCATGCCCATCGTATTGTAAAAGATACGTAGACTAGATTGTAGTACTAAACTGCGCGACTCTTTATAGTAAAGCGGGATACGGTGATGTCAAACGTTAGGTTACGGTCCCGTGCTGGTTAGAACCTGGCAAATGCGTCAACACCGTCTTTAACGACACGACAACACGGAGTGTCGTCTTTCCGTGAGTCTGTCGTGTTTTCGTCCCCTGCATCGACGTCAGTGGCTCGCAAATTATTTACAGGCAAGGCCTAGTTATAGTCTAGACACCAAAGACTAGGGTTCCAGTTCAGACTCTAGATTTGTAATTGTGATGAATTCACATCGAAAGAATGATTTTTCGTTTGTGTGGTGTAACATTGTGCTTGATCATGAACTGGTGGCATCAGAGGTAGGCACGTGCCCCCACTAGTTTGGATAGGTTGCCAATACAAACTGCAAGAATGTAGCTTAAGTAAACAGATATTATTGTGTCCCCCAATCGCATGATGTTCTTACGCACCTGCAAGGTAAGTCGTGATCGACTACTAGTAGGGCATGCATGTCTAGGCGGTCCGGGACAACCGTTGTCCTGGTTATGTGGCACGCATCCGGATGTCCTTTCAAGTTAGCAGCGATTAATTTACATTGCGTAACAATTGATCTAGTGCAATGTCATGGACAGCACTTGCTAGTACATGCAATATCATATCATCGGTTTGTTGTGTTCAGATTCACGAGCCTCTCATACTAGAGTACGTAGCATGAAGTTTAAGAATCAACAAACGAGTCTATCTCTAGAAGTCTGATTTGCATGGTAAGTTACTTAATCTATGTTGCACTTTTTAGCCATTAATTAATTCGTATCAAAAGACACGTGTCAGTCTAGATGTCAAATTTGAGTCAGGTATTGATCTATAGTTGACATTGAGTGACTTAAATTGTGTTCTAGTACTTTGTGCAATGATGAAAGTTTGAATATGATGTGACAATAAACAAATTTGATAAGATATGCTATATTTATTAACATAAATTTAATTTAATTTGATTTGTGACGCACGCGCAGAAGGCTCGGCCTTGCTGTTCTCATCGATATTCACGCTTACAGTAGGACCCGTCACAAAGTGTCATGTGGATATCGTTGTCACTAGTAGTTAGTGGTATTTTCCAGAACTTGATGTTTACTTACAACGTAGACAGATGAGTGTTACAGCGTCTATCCTGATACAATAGGTGCCTGTAGAAATATTGAAATAATCTAGACTTGCAAATACAGAGAGTTGTCGAGAACGCAATGATAGTGGACCAAATACTAAACAATGTGTCTCTTTTGTTGGTGTCTGGAAAAACTGCGCGTTGGCATTCAACCAAGTTGGACTCCTAAACATGTAACTAGGCAACATCTCCCTAGCATTCAATTCAGCAAATTAATTCATAATACACACAGCATTCAAAATCACTGTTTTTTCAGAAAGAAGTCTTACGATGTCGCCCTTCTCTCCCTACGTACAGTAAATAGTATAAACCTATTATGTTTATGTCTACATATTGCACTACTAGATCTACTGTTACATGACCTCACAAGGGCAAGGATATTTGCATGCGTTTAGTACGCAATATTTCGATTGTAGATGCGCATTTAATAAGTTGGTTCTTTCAGTGCTCTAGTGGACCTCCCATGCAGTCAATTCAACATTATCTATTCTAATGAATATATTTATTAATTACCATGCATGCAAGTCTAGATCTGCTTACATCATCTGGAACGTGGGACTCAGGCCAGCAAAAATACAAACACACACACACACACACACACACACACACACACACACACACACACACAAACAAACAAACACAAACACAAACAAACAAACGCGCACATATACACAAATATATACGCTCGTAGCTCTGAAGCGAATAAAACACAACTTTATTTACTAGTTGTATTTACAATATTTACTCGTCAAAATGAGATTCTAACCTTGCGTTCCCTGCACGTTCTAGCGAAGAGAGCACGCAATAACCGTTGCACCTCGTCTAAACCAGCGAAGTCGTGTCTTGTTGCTATGGAGACAACTTGATCCGTTAGACCGTTAGAACTCTACTAGCATTAACAAGTGATACATTTTGGATCGTTTTAACTGATAGTAGTTTATATGTAACAGTTATGTCATGAATTGTAATGATTTTATTTTGTCAATAGGGGATCAGGCTCTTTAATTAAATTTTAAGATAATTAATTAATTAATATTAAGTTCAACAGCAATTGATTCAAAGCAATGTCGTGAACAGCAGTGAGCACCTAGACTAGTACATGTATAGCATAACATACACATGGTTTGTTGTATTTAGATTTGCGAATCTTTCATGAAGCAGAGCACGTGCACACACAGGTAGAATAAAGTCTCGCGGAATCAATGAGTCCGCTTATAGAAATTTGTTTTGCAGTGGCACTGTAAGTCATACGTCATACTTTTAAGTTAAATTATTATATATATATACCTAATTAATTTCTATCAAAAGACACGTGTATAAATGTCAAATTGGAGTCGTTAATTATATGCTAAAATTAAACTTTGAACAGAGATAAAAGTTTAAAAATAATGCGACGATATACAAATTTAATAAGATTTGCTACATTTAGTTAGCATAAATTTAATTTGATCGTAAATTGAAATAACATCAAATTAAAATTATATTGAAATAACAAGCGCAGACGTAAAAATGAAAAATAGGCACACGAAAACAGCTGTGCAATTAAGCTATTTGAAAATTTAAATGCATGCTAACAATACATGCATTCTACATACAGAGAGTCTGACTAGTGCGTTACTAAATAAGCTTTCTTAATTAACTGTCGCTTACAATTTGACTATTTAATTAAGAGGCACTCACTAGACACACGAGAATACGTTTCGGAAACACAAGGAATATCTGTCGGAAGAGAAAACGCAAGAAAACTTTACGAGCCTTCCAACAATATTCTGACAGCTCTAAAGCAGCATACATATGCAGACAAAGCAGCAAGAGTCATTTTGGGTGACATATACCGCTAGGAGAGTGACTGAATGTAGTTTGAGAGTCACTGCAACAGACTGCAGACTGGCACTTTTACATGTCTGGCCGCCATCCGATTTTGCGTGGCACTCGAATACTTCGACCGCCATGCCTATATAGCGGCATGCAGATGCCACCCGACTCTTGGTCTATTGCAATTGCGAACGAAGCTGCAAACCTGTTTGGACAGAATGTACTGCACTCGGACAGAGTGTACTCAGACACAACAAATCATTACTTACTGCAAGACACCAATTTTTGCATGACAGCAATGGCTTGATGACACACCCACTCTGCTGCACGTACATCTAGACGCGCAATCTCGATCATGTGACCGTAAACGAAGGCTAATTTATAACTTATGGTAAAAGCCCTTCTACCACGTACTTCAATTGCATGCATCGATCTCTAGAGTACCGAACGTGTTACCGAGATCACTAGCTGTCTAGGTGTATAGGTGTGTCTAAACCCTATTTCAACAGCAAAATAATTAATTCTTGTAATCTAATGCAAAGAGCGATCCTAGACATTCGAAAGTTTTGAGAGAGTCATCCACGCGGTCATGCACGGTGCGATCTCAGTACCTGAGTCATCGACCGGCACGTTTAGGGTGTACTCGTTACATCAGTGCTGTCATTCCCACGCGTTTTTATTTCGGGTGGAGTAGGTCTGCAACGATGTTGGTGGCTGTAGCTGTGGCCGTGTCTCTGAGTCTCCTCTCGTCCAGTCGTAAGCTAACTAGCATAGCGTTGATGCTTTGATCTCAGCTCGTGCTCATGTCGTTACTGCCTTCTAGTTTGTGTATCGGGACAGACTTCTGCAATTCAGGCTGTTTGTTCTGGTGTACGAACTCAATTACGAGATCAAAAACTTGACGATGCATGTGCGATTTCGAACGACTGCCTTCAGATTCGATGTGTAATGAATTTCGCAGAAGAACAGCCGCTGACCTTCTACCTACAGATACACAAGTGTCGCCATCCACTTGCGGTCTCTGTTGGCGGATCGACGTTTGATTTTAAGTGGGAGCGTGAATACGTGGGAAACCAAACGGCGACGATCGGCGATATACCTGAATTCATAGGCAAGATTGCTGGCCAACCCTACATTCATCTGGAAATTATCAGGACCGCGAGCGGGGTGCTCATGTCAGAAGGCTTGTGGATCAAGAAGGATGGCAAATGGATCCAGAGGATACCTCTGCTGACTAGAGTGTCTATCCCACTGGATACGACGGATTGTCCAACCGGTAATTGCCACACTGCACACAAATACTATACATAGTCTGTTTGAAAAATTGAGACACCCTGGGAATCGCGGTTTGTGATAATGATTAGAGAGGAGGAGTACTCGTCCGCGTATGCTAAACGGGTTCATTGTGCATCTAATTAGGTCTGCACTACATAAAATTTAGTTTCTTTCTACATCTCGTGTTGTGGTAGCGGTAAAACGAGCTCAAGAAACGTTTTAGAATGGCAAAGAAGTCTTTGTCTCGGACTTCTTGACGATGTCGAGAAACGTAAGATTAGACCTCTATTTGCGATCAATGGTGCCGATAGAAATCGTTTAGCGAACCTAATGAAATGCCAAACATACTATTGCTAATTCTATTCTATCGGCTAGCCAATCCGAGTTCGCATCTCGACTGATGTGACGTCATTGTCATCAGCTTTCAAATGGCCAGTGTAAATTTCACCCGCCTACACCGTTTTCCGAGATCAGGTTTCTTACTGTTTTCAAACAGACTTTAGCTAATTAACGTTTGGGTGTTCGCCAGATCATGCTTCACGTTCGATTTTCAACAGTTGAGCTTATGCACAGGCTTTGGGGCAAACTTACATTTACTTCTCTTTTGTTTTCTATTATCTTTCATTTTAATTAATTAATTAACTGTGTCTTTACAGTTTCTACTGGGAATGCTACAAGTGGCATGCGTACAAGAAGGTTGTATGAGCTAACTCACAAAAATTAGGTGATAGGATATGTGGGAACTAGGGTGCTTAGATTGCAGCTGCATGCACTGTGTTTCTGCTGTATTGCGCATGCGATATGGGAACATTGGCCGAAACTATTGCTGACATTGCATACATGTTATCTCCACGTGATCACTTTATATTAGTTATTAATTGCATGGAAGGAAGGAAATTTGGGATCCTAGTTACTTGCGTGGCCTCGGGCTTTCCCTCACTAATACCCTTGGTGTAAGTTCTACGTTAGAATGACAGTGATTGTAAGTAGATAGCAGTGCAGCTGCACGATCTTGTCTTACTTGTTTACTTGTTACTTATAGCAGTGGTCAACTCGGGCAGTAAAATATCGTAGCAACGGTACAATATGCTTGGCAACACACTACAAATGTTGATAATATACTTACTATGTTTCTTCTACTAGGTGTAAGTAGACTGATATGTAGAATCATGCTTTGAGTTTATTATGTTATTTTTCAGAGAATAAGAAATTTATCTAGTATACCACCTTTATACATGAGAACTTTGTCTGATTCTAGTCATTGTTTTGATAGTTTATAGCAATGAAGAGTAGCTACGTAGACAAGAGTTTTTGTGCCGTTCTAGGTAATAATTGTCCTATGTTTTTTACAGGGTCTGACTTGGCTCCTGATACTACTAATTCTCCTAATAACGATTTTCCCTTGAATGATCTCACAGACTTTTTGACTAAATATGGCAAGCTGGTATTATTAGGAAATAAGACATCTCCATTGTCTACTTTCGGTGATGATAATCATAAGCGACCATCTGCAACTCCATTGGACTTGAAAGATACTTCTCTAGTAAATGCGTGTACCGAAGAGCTGAAGAGAAATATTGACTTTTGGCTTAAGGACTCTGCCACTCTAGCTAAAGATGTACAGAAATGCTATTGTCGACGCACGGGTAATTCTTTGGCAATTTGTGCTAGCCTCACTGATGACAACACAGATGGCAACACGGATGGCAACACGGATGGCAACAAGGATGACAACAGTAATGGAAATAAAGTGACAGGCAATACTGGTGACAATGGCGAAAGTAAAAATACTGGTAAAAGCGATGAAAGCAAAATGACTGGTGCAGACAGCGATGACAGTACTAACAGCGACAGTGCAAGTAGGGTTTTCTTTTCTACTACTAATCAGCACTGAATAATTTATTAACTGTTAATAAGTTGTATAAGTACAAAATTATAGGGCATACTTATACATGAATGCGGTCTTTTGACGAATTACCACCCTTCAAGTATTGTAAAATTAAGGGTGCAATAAATAGTTGCAAATGTTCAAGACTTTCAATAGTAATCTGTGTGTACCATCAAAGTAACCCTCCTGGACAACCGGAAAGACGAAAAAATTGAGGAGGGAACAGCTGCAGGTAAATGGTATGGAGCAGCATGCATTTTATCATATAGAGTGTAGAGCCCAGCCCAGAACACATTGATGCCGAACGCTTGACGGCAACGACAGGCTAACTGTGAGAAGGATAAACATGGCGACTGTAACCTGCTTGTGTGAAAAAGCGGATTGGAGCCGGCGATGCTGCTAGATAGATGTGCAACGCAGTGCATCAGAGCTCGTACACACAGTACTGAATTCAATCTGCAGTTCGGCAATAGTACTAAAAGGCGGGAAAGATTCAGGCGGGTCTAAGGGTATTTCCGCAGTACTGACACAGACATGTAAATCTCCTAGTAAATTTGTTCCATGCTTTAGGAGAGCGACAAACAACGTTCTACTAAATAAATAGTGCACGAACTATACAATGGTTGACATTAGACTAGAATAATATTGCTACAATCAGCTGAATGTAGAAGTTTGTTCTGTGATAGATTGGGCCGTTGTTGGTGGCTGTATTGGTGGTGCTATTGTCTTGGCAGTTGTCGTGGCAATAATCTTATTCACAATCTACATGAGGAAACATGCATCTTCAAGTGCTACCTTGTCTGGCATGAACCAGCCTATGATGTACGACTCTTCTGCAACTAATCTAACATTCAGCGAAGTTGCAGCGACAGAAGAATGAGTACTGTAGTGCCTAGAACAAAGGGGGAGGAGCTGGCTTCTCGAGTTGCTAATTAGTGTTTGCTTTGCTGTACGTGAGATGTACTATATTGGTTAGTATGGTCAATATCAGTTCTCTCAATTAATTTTGCAATGTACTAAACTCATAATCATCACATGCACTTCCGTTCAACAACGTGTTGAAAGTGATGTTCTACTTCAATTACTTCTTCGAAAATCGCGCCGAAAGTTGCCGACGTAACGTAATTTCGTCATTTATATCAACTGTCGACAGTAGGCTAACGTTTTCGCAGCTATGGAACAAACCGTAGCTGGTGGAGTTCGAGAAGCGTATCCAGTCTCGGAGGACTTTCGGCCAGAAGATCTAGATGACGATGAGAGTGAAGAGGAGAGTGTGGAGGAGGAAGAGTCAGATGAAACGAATGAAGCGGCTACTTCAGAGGAGGAAGACGACGAACCAAAGCTACGCTACGACCGCATGACGTCAGGTTTAACAGATATTTTGAAGAAAGACGCGGCCAGCTGTTTGGCCGCTCACGCCAAGTTTCTTGCACTGGGGACCCATTGGGGTGTGGTCCACGTGCTCGACCATCAAGGCAACAAAATACAGGACAGGGAGTTTCCGTCGCATACGACGACAGTGAACGAAATTAGCATCGATGGTAATGGGGACTACATCGCTAGTTGTTCGGATGACGGAGTTGTTTCCATCAACGGTCTGTACTCGTCTGAGCTCAACAACAAGTGTTGTCATGACTTTCCTGTTCGTGCTGTGGCTTTGGATCCTCAGTATGGTCGTAGACGAGATCGCCAGTTTGCTGTAGGAGGAGGAGACAAACTGATACTGTATGAAAGACGGATGTTTCGGACAAAGCCAACGATCATTCACGAAGGAGAAGGACCAGTAAGAATGGTCAAATGGAGAGGACATTTTATAGCTTGGGCTAATGATTTGGGCGTTAAGGTGTATGACTGTATTAGTCGGGTACGTATCAGCTATGTGAGTAGAGAAGACAGCGCCCCTCGTCCGGACATCTATCGATGTTACTTGTGCTGGAAGGACGACTCGACACTGTTGATCGGTTGGGCTAACATGGTTAAGATTTGTTGTATTAGGGAACGGCCACAGAATGATATTCGGGACTTACCACGTAAATACGTTGAGATCAGTCACAATGTCCAGTTGGACTTTTTTGTCGCGGGTATATGTCCACTCAAGGAAAATCTGGCACTGCTGTCGTACGTTGGTCCCGATCAGAACAACGAGAAAGGAAGAGCTCAACGTCCACAGTTGCGTGTCATTTCACCTTATCCTAAAACTGGTCCATTGGAGGTGGCAGCCGATGCTCTCTCGATTCGTGGATTTGAGGAATATAGATGCAATGATTATCACTTAGAACATGTTGAAGGTGAGAATCTTATGCTTGTAGTCAGTCCGAAGGATATTGTTGTGGCAAAGCCTCGTGACATGGACGACCATCTGGATTTCCTTGTTGAACGTGGAAGGTACGAAGAAGCTCTCTTGCAAGCCGAGTTGAACGAAAAGCAGTTGAATCGTCATTCGCCAGAAGTATTGGGTCACCAATATTTGAAGTTTCTCATAAATTCGGATCAGTATGTGAAAGCTGCTTCGATTTGTGAGAAAGTTATTGGTTCTGATGGTGCAAAATGGGAAAACACTATCTATTTATTTGCAGAAAAGGGACAACTTGAAGCCATTGCTCCTTACATACCTCGTCAACGTCTTCACCTATCACAAACTGTCTATGAAATGGTTCTAAACGACTTTCTCAACCATCGACCTGCTAAGTTTCTGCAGCTTCTGAAAGATTGGCCGAGCAATCTGTACAACACCAGTGTAATTGAAAAGGCCGTTCAGGCAAAACTGGATGAAAACTACGACAGTAGAGTGCTTCACGAGGCTCAAGCTCAACTGTACATCTATGGAAAACGATATAAGGATGCTCTACGCAAGTATCTAAGGCTTGGTCATGAAGACGTCTTTGAGCTTATTGATACTCACAATCTATTCGACTCGATTCAAGAAAGCATTGTAATGCTAATGGACATGCACGAGAAACGGACAGTTGACATGTTGTTAGCTAACTTGGACAAGATTCACGTTGCTGAAGTTGTCGAGCAATTGAAAGAGCGTCCAAAGCTAAAGCACACGTACCTCCACGCACTGTTCACCAAGAACCCTCGCTTAAGCGAAGATTTCCACGCAGATCAAGTCGAGCTGTACGCAGAATACGACAGGAAGGGTCTCCTCCACTTTCTCCGTTCCAGCAACTCGTACCCACTGGAAAAGGCACAAAAAATATGTGTCCAACGTGATTTTCACGAGGAACAAGTGTATCTCCTCGGCAGAATGGGGAATCTAAAGCAAGCCTTACGTCTCATCATCACAAAGCTTGGTAAAGTAGAGAAAGCTATCGACTTTGCCACAGAACACAACGACGAAGAACTATGGGAAGATCTCATAACATACTCAGTCGACAAACCACCCTTTATCACCGGCCTTCTGTGTAGTATAGGAACTCACATCAATCCGATCGGATTGATTTCGCGAATTCCTGAAGGTCTTCAAATTCCCGGCCTGCGAGACTCACTTATCAAGATCCTCCATGACTACAACCTAGAGAGTTCCCTCCGTGAGGGTTTCAAGAAGATCCTTGTTAGCGACAGTGCATCACTGATGGATAGACTTAATAAAATTCAGCGTCGTGGAGCTTACATCGGTTCGAGAGCAGTCTGCTGCGCATGCCGAGAGAGAGTAGTCTTCGCAGATAGTCGTAAAGCAAGAAGCTTGGTAGTTTACCACAACAGAACTGTATATCATGAAGATTGTCTGCCATCCGCCGATGAGGTGCTCTCTCAGAAGCTGCTCTCTCAGAAGCTGCTCTCTCAGAAGCTGCACCTGCGGGCAACCGAGGCACGAAAACAATGAAACAACAAAGTAGTATATGTATTTCTTTATTTTGATTGACACAGCTTAGTCACGTTTGTATTGTACTGAGGGGCTGCAATTATCTTATTCTATATGTTATGTACGGGGTTTGTACTTGTAGACTGCTGAGAGAATGTATTGCATTATGAGTGATTGGTCAGTGTTGTGTCCACTTGATTGTCTTCAGATCAATACCTTCCTGCACCATCTCCCATAGTGGACTAGAGCATAAACACACAGTCAGTGGAATGCAATAGCAGTCTGGCAAGTTGACCCTGCGAAGTGTCAATCTGCCAGACTAAGCAGCAGAATATTTCTGTTGGGACAGAAAGCACATCAACATCACCTCATGTCTCGGAGTGTCTTCACGTTCTCTACACATTTGGCTACCGTGTAGTCGACTTCGTCTGCTGTTGTGAAACGTCCAATGCCAAATCTAAACGAAACAGCATTCATCACAATCGGTAATGACTACAAGCAACAGTGAGGAGTGCCTTATTGAGGAATGAGCCAAGTCCTCGTCAGCACCAATAGCACGAAGCACATAAGATGGTTCAAGAGAGGCAGATGTGCAGGCACTGTAATAACCACAATTTCAAACGTAAACAACAAACAACAACAATACAGTCGACACACAATCACACACGACCTTCCAGATGACAAGGCAACGTCTTTCAATGCCATCAAAAGACTTTCTCCTTCAACGTAGGCAAACGAAAAGTTGACACAACCTAGAATGACCGACAGTCATTCCCATGTTTACATTTCTTTATACGACACGGTGTAGCAGCACCAACACAAGTTGACTTCAACAACAACAAATACCTGGATATGACTGCTTGGCGTCGCCATTTCTTATCACATTCGGAATTTGCAATGTGATTCCATCAACGAGACGTTTCGATAGGCCGGAGATGTAATGATGATCATACTGAGGATATTAAGATTCATTGAATGGTCTACTCAATACAATGTAATCGAGTGTACACTGACCTCCATTTCTTCTTGTGCAATCTCACATGCTTTCCCCAGACCAATAGCCAATGTATGTGGTAGAGTGCCACTTCGCATCCCTCTTTAACAATGCAAAAGTAATGATCGTGTTTACAGTAACTCTGTCTCGTTATATCCACCTTTCTTGCCCTCCGCCGCTTATTTGTGCCTCGAGTCTGACACGAGGCCGTCGACGAACATACAACGCTCCGACTCCTTCATTGACAAATATCCATAGTCAACAATGGGTAATGTACAATACCAATTTTGGATTACCTTTTGGTCCATAAATCTTGTGTCCGCTAATCGACATGAGATCTATTGTCATTGAATTGACATCAATCGGTATCTTTCCTACAGCCTAAGGAAAGACACGTCTCACATTATTGTAATCAGATTATAGGATTGAATTTGACAAACTTGAGCTGCATCTGTGTGAAAGAAAACACCCTTTGAACGACAGAGAGATCCTGTGTAACACAAACAGTAGGTACCACACGCACACGCGTGCGCGCGCGCACACACACACACACACACACACACACACACAACTCAAAATTTTGTTTGACAAGGTTCTGTTAATTAAGTGGTTCAGTCTCAATTATGCCACCAAACATCTCCGGTTTACAGTGTGTACAAAATACTCGACTTCTAAATTGGCAATCAACTCACTCAGCTTGGTAGTCAATTCAACACTAACCGATTTCACTGATGGGTTGCTTCACACCGATCTCATTATTCACAGCCATGATAGAGACAACCGACGTGTCTGGCCGAATCATCTCTGCGAGATGCTAAACGCACAACAAGAACAATAGACAAAATGGATACAATCACATTGTGACATAATATCATATCACCTGGACGTCGATGATTCCATTTGGCATGACGGGAAGATACGTAACATCGAAACCCTCAGATTCCAACACGCGGCAAGAATCGAGGACACACTTGTGTTCCTACAACACAACGTCAGACACAACATGACCCTGAACAGCACAAAGCAGTTGCACAGTTTGCGTCGTTATGACGTGTCTCTTCTTGCTTCTGTAAAAGTGAGCAACACCCTAAAACACAAACCTAGAGTAGTTCACAATAAATTTCTATTTTTACGTTATTAGTTTTAATTTTTTTATTATATGTATTTATTTCTATATTTGTGTGTGTGTGTGTGTGTGTGTGTGTGTGTGTGTGTGTGTGTGTGTGTGTGTGTGTTTGTTGTTTGTGTGTGCGTGTGTGTGTGTGTGTGTTTGTTGGTTTGTGTGTGCATGTGCGTGCGTGCGTGTGTGTGTGTGTGTGTGTGTGTGTGTGTGTGTGTGTGTGTGTGTGTGTGTGTGTGTGTGTGTGTGTACGTACTGTACTGTACCTTGATTGCCAAATTGTTAGACTCGGTCGCACCACTTGTGAAGACAATTTCGCGTGGGTCGGCCCCTATCAGTGTAGCAACTTGCTGTTTGAGTTACGATAACATAATCAAAGATTGGCGTTTACAGTGATGTTAGTCATCAAACCTTGCGAGCCTTCTCGACAGCTTCTTCGCTCTCCCAGCCGTAGGCGTGAGTCCGAGAGTGAGGATTACCATAGTATGACACAGAGTAAGGCATCATGACATCTAACACTCTCGGATCCTAAACAATTCAATAAAAGGTATTGAAATCTATACAAAGACAACACAAACAAAAAGGTGTGTTCATCAGACTACCCTACTGTTTCTAATGTTTTTCAAGACTAAGTCTTTTGAGACTCCAAAAATAATTAATTTATATTCATAATTTTTTGAGGCCTGTATGTGTGGTATTAGTCATTTTAATATTTAATTAATTCTTTAATTATTCTATCAAACTGATTCAATTCTCTAAACAGTTCAACGGCGCTCACCACAATACTGTGGCAACAGTTTTCTGTCAGTTGACTCTCTACAGAAGCAGTGAAAGCCATAGTTGAGAAGAGAAGTTGTCCGCTTCTTTGCTGAGTTGCCATCTTGAGCTTTGGACTTCCGTCCAGTAGCCATTTTCAACAAAGTTTCATGCACAAAAGCCCACACATAAGGCAATTGTCAAGGCCGAATATATATTTTATTATCCCATAATTTTTTAAGGATAAACTTTTTGAAAATAATATTACTCAAAAAACATTGGAAATAGTAGGGTAGTACTTTGAGTCAAACAGGACTAATTTACTTGCATAAGCAAACAATTTATTTACATTCCAATATGTAACTTGTAAGGGTTAATATATAAACTTCTGTAAAGTAGAAACGTAATCATGTGATAATAATTTATTTAATCATCCAGCTGATCATAACCAATAATGCAAACTCTCCGTGTGCCATAGCTATGCAGCTTGATACATACAAGACATTTATTTGGGCACGTGTTACGTGGTACATACGTGGTAAGGTCGTACATCACATGACTGGCCTGGGCTACTATACCTAGTGTTTTACATGTTGTAATTAACTGTAATTAACCCGAGGCGCACATGCGCTAGGGTTACAGCAATGCCTCTGTGGACGGATGGAAAAGCAACCCAATGGACAGACAATTGGAATGCAGCACATGCACTCATTGTTATCACTGGTGCTAGGCTAATTAGCGTGCCAGTCAATATGATCCATGATGTCTGCATGCTTTCATTATTAGAGCATTGATTAACATGAACTATTGCTCTTATTCTCGTTATTGCTTGAAACGATTTCTAACTAGGATCGAAGGTAGAGAGTTACCATTGGTGTTGTAGCTTGGGCATCCATGTAGAGAGGTCGACCTTCGTCCTTTGGTGACTTTTCCAACTCAGGCTCTAAAAACACAAAACATATTATTGACATTAATTCCAGACTTAATTGCTTACATGTAGACACACACACACATACACAGACACAGACAGCCCTTGGTCCAATGTTATTTTCTGTTGCATTACATCCATTCCTTGTGAATCTTCAAGAGAGTTATTCGTCTACTAGAGTTATGGCATACCTAGATGATATGTTTTTCATTGGTCCCCTGGATGATGTGCTTTCATGCCTGAATGATGTGGAATCCAGTTTGAAGAAAATTGGTCTTAACATTGCCAATAAAAATGTGAGCTGTTTTGTAATGACATTACAACACCTCACCTTGATAGGGACATTTAAGTTATATCTACTGGTATTCGTATCTTGGGGATCCCAATTGGGCAACAGGAGTATGTCTCAAAGTCTTGTTTGGACATCGTAAATTCAGGTCAAAGTCTTTGCAACCAGATTTCATCTTTAAACGACCCTCAATCTGGAATGTTATTGCTATGCTTTTGCCACGTGACTCAAATAAATCACCTTGCTCAGTCAGAGTATCCTACTCAGCTAAAGTCTGCAGCCAGATTTCACAATCAGCTGTCCAAGACAACCTTCTTGAAATTGATTAATTGCCCCAATATAGAAGATGATCAATGGCTACAAGCAACTTTCGCCAATTCTCAATGGCGGCTTTGGGATGTCATCAGTTGAGTCCACATGTCATATCACATTCGTATCCAGCTGGGCTCGCTCGTTGACTCGTCTTCCCCAATTATTTGGAGATCTCACTGGTCTCATCAAGACTATATCTTGCCCAATTCCAAGTTCTTCTGAAGGATCTATCAGCTATCAGCTGCATCATGCATTGCCTGCAGACAAATCCATTGCTGATTTGATGAGCAATACCAAAAAATTACAACAAAGATTGACCTTGGAAAGTACCAATAACATAACTGTCATTGTATCATCTATTCTTGCAAACCCACAGTCTCAGCGCTCATCTGCAAGGTTTAGGTCTCTTCAAGGAGTAGGAGCAGGTGCATGGCTTGACTCAATACTTCTTTCAACAAAATTTGCATTAAAGCCTGACGAGTTTCGTCTAGCACACGTTTGAGGTTGGGTTGTGAAATGCCCCTTGCATCAGTGATTTCCACTTGTGATTGTGGGAAAGATGTTGATGGGGATGGATACCATTTTCTGACTTGCAAAACTGAAGGTGGGCCTATATGGACTCATGAAACACTATCGAGCATATGAAGCAACTGTTTACAGCAACTAAATATGACACATCAGCGAGAACCAAAAAATCGATATATTAATACTGATGACAAACCCGATATCATTGCATTTGATGCACAATCTGGGTGTGACGTTAAACTCGACATTTCAGTGGTTCACCCATGGGCCAAACATATTATTTCCCAGGCAGCATTGAAAGATGGCGTAGCTGCAGCAAAAGAGAAGCCTTGGAATCACAGAAAGTTGCTGGTGAGTCGGACACGTGGGGCAGATCCTCTAACTGTATTGCTCTAGTTTTTTAACATTTTGGAAGATGGGGACATGATGCTCTTCAGTTCCTTAATCGACTGTCCATTCTCTCAACAGATGAAGATGGAAGGAAGAACAGCAGAGAGATCAAGATGTACTGGCGCACTGTTTGTCCATAGCATTGCAAAGATGCAATGCTAATGTGATTAGTAGAAAATTAGGAAGAGCAGGACAGTTTAAAAACTCTCTGAACATTGATGAACTATTTGTTACTTATAAGTAGTTGGGTTTTGTTGTGTGTCCAATTGTGGGCTTTTGAACAGGTGTTTGGACAATTAGACTGTAATAGTGCTGATGTATGAAAATATATGTATTGACAGACAAACAGACAGACAGACAGACAGTAGCCTTTTAATTTTATTGCAGGAATGTGCAATAGTTTGATCTAAGAAATGTATGATCATGACAAACAGACAGACAGACAGGCACACACACAGGCACACACAGGCACGCGCACGCACACACGCGCGCGCGCGCGCACACACACACACACACACACACACACACACACACACACACACAACACACACACACACACACACACACACACACACACACACACACACACACACACACACACACACACACACACAACACACACACACACAAACACACTCGGTTGCACTACAGTACACAAAACAGCCAAAAAACAAAACAGACAAACTAAAACCAGCGTTTACACACAAAAACTCGTCTATCACTCGGTCAGTTGTCCTACTGTACTAACCATAGCTCGTAAAATCGACCTTCTCAACATTTCTCGACGTTGTAGACGTCGATACAGCTACAGCAAGCGTTCTCTGACTTGACCAAGCAACCATACGTCTCACAAAGCGTAACGCAAGGCGCTGCATTACGAACACGTAGACCTAGCACGTACACCTCTGTAAATGTATCTGTTGAATTCAACTAGCTACCCGACAAGGTCACGTTGTCATTACGTTTCGGCTTTCGATTCTCTGTTCGTCGTTCGGTTGGTTTTTTGACTGTTTTGTGGACATCTGCATACTCAGAGTCAGTAAGAAGTAGTGTAGACTAGAAAGGGGTGTCCAGTTTGCGTGAATTCTGCACGACGTTTGTTTTCTGAAACGCAGTTGATTACTAGGCAGAAAAGCGGTCTGCGCGTAGAATAATCATGTGGCATTGTTCTCTGCAATTTTGAAGATGGGGCTCCTTTGGGTGATTTGGGAAGCACGTGCGTCCTAGTTGGAAATCCCGGATGTAGAGCTGAATTTTGTAGCCAACTATGTTATGAATGTTGGTGGGTGCATACGGGTACTTGTCTGTGTGTCACCTTGGCTATAGATTATTGTGGCAAAGCGACATTGTGTTCATTGTAGACTAAAGTCAATCCTCTGCCTTCCCCCAAGCTTGTGTGGCTCTTGCATGGGCAGATGTTCCCAGCGTTTATCCAATGAGCGATTAGTTATTAGCATAAAGGGTGGGTTGGTCTCTCAATTGAAGGCTGTCTATTGGTTAGAGTAGCTACGTAAGCAATTTGCATAACAATGTTGGCTGAAGTTACTCTGCAATGCATACCCAAAGAATGGCATGACCTTGAGCTCTAGAATGAAGTGTTTAGCATGTCTCTAGGATCTTGCTGTCAAAGATATTCATGATTTCCTGAGGGAGAAGTCAGCGTGGACAGACTTTAGTAGTGTCCTAACTCGTTCGCTGATTTCTGTCTGAATGTGGAGGTTTCAGGGCTGATTCTGGAATGTGTAGCTACACTGACCAACTGAGTACCATTAGTTTGGTTGCAGTAGTTTAGTTGTCTGTTTGCATTATCGGATGCTCATCATAATTGCCATATCTTTACCACATGGACAGACACCGTACAAATGTAGATCATCATGGACAGACACCATACAAATGTATCATCATGGACAGATGCCATACAAACGTAGACCATCATGGACAGACACCATACAAACGTAGATCATCATGGACAGACACCATACAAACGTATCATCATGGACAGACGCCATACAAACATAGATCATCATGGACAGACACCATACAAACGTAGATCATCATGGACAGACACCATACAAACGTAGATCATCATCATTGTGGCATCCTACGACCCTGGACAGTGAATGTTGTTTGTGCTGCTGAGTTATTGTTGTTGTGATTGAAGGGAAAATGGCTGATGCTGACATCGAGGCTCTTCTGGAAGCACCGTACAAGAAAGAGGTGAGCGTCAACGTCCAGGCATGCCACCAGATTTCCAAACTTGTTTTCTCGTGCATAGTCACTCTTAATTAAGATACCATGATTCTGTGTATTGCGGATTGCATCAAAAGGTGTCGTGTTTCGCCCTGTAGAGCCACGATGGCGTCTCCATTGAGTCACGCTCTCTCGATATGGTGAAGCGGGAACTTTTGCTTGAAGTCACGTGCTCCTCCACGTGGCAGTCACGTGAATACTCCACGTGGCTTAGTGTGCTTTTTCCCTTTTAGGTGCGTGTGTAAACAAACGTGTGTGCACGGCAGTCTGAGACTATTGAACACTGTGGTGAACGTATCAGTGTGTAGTGAAAAATGATTTTGGCGCATATGATCGGTCTCTTACGCCATTTAGGTTGCATCTCGTGTCTACTGGAATATGCTGACTTGCTCACCGCTATCGACTCATATACTGTAACGACCGTGTGTGTTAATTGTGTTCTTGTTTGTGTCTTCTGTTTGTATACAAATCTTTTCGTACTCACTCTCATTGATGTTGGGGTTCTCCAGGCTGTGCCTAGTAAGGATAAGAGTGATGATGAAGACAGTGATCACAAGAGCAAGAAGAAGTAAGAAAGTTGGTGTGTGTGTGTGTGTGTGTGTGTGTGTGTGTGTGTGTGTGTGTGTGTGTGTGTGTGTGTGTGTGTGTGTGTGTGTGTGTGTGTGTGTGTGTGTGTGTGTGTGTGTGTGTGAATAGGTATTGTGAATGCATATACATACAGTAGGATGTCACTCAGCTGATGTCATTTAACCAAGCAATTGTGCCTTGAACTCAACTCACTTTGCATACAGTAATAAGTGTACGTGTGCAAGTACAGGCAACTATGTCAATAATGCAATAATGTGCAATGCAAGAAGTCTCACCCGTGTTATCCATGTCTATGACTATGAATTATCTAGCCGTACAATAGGTTGGGAGTTTCTCTTAGGTATAGTTGTATGTATGTATACCAGAGGCATAGCCAAGGCATACGCAAGAGTCGCAACCAAAGCAGGTAGCAAAGGGGCGTGGTCCATAGAGTATTCGCCAGTCTGTGATCTCTTGAAGCTGTGTGGTATCCTTGTACTCAGGAAGTTTAGTTAATTAATTAATGTACTATACAGTAGTGTTAGACACTGACAGGTACAGTACACTCAGGGCTTGAAAAATTGGTCCAACTGGTTGTCATCATTTGACGAGCTTTTAAAAATTTGGGTTGTCAAAGTTTAGTCCAGGATGTCATGTTGATATCAAACATGGGGTTAGCATTACTGCCATTTTGTTTACTGGTATAAAATGATGATTTCTTATGTAGGGATTTCTGAGTATACATGTAGAACTGTTGATTAGCAAGATATTGCCATTGCTGCTTACCACCAAAAAATATTCAGGTCTTAAAATTCAATGGAATACAAGCATACTGTACTTCACAATGGCATGCAACCGAAAGTATCCAACACATTACCGCTGAGCCAATGGAAACAACGTGTTGCATAGGTACTAGTAGTTACAAAGTTACTGATGGTAGAGACCTTCGTGGAGGCACAGAAGACAAAGTGATGGCTAATTGAATGTGTTTGGGGACTATTAAGGAATGCTATTGAATACATACTTCATCAAAACAACGCGGGTTTCAACCAGACTTATTTTCTTCCATTTTTTGCTACTAAAATTGTTATATATCTACTTATTTGATTTACAGGATTTCTTATTGTCTACTTCCTCATGTGCTCCCTGGTCACACACTTCATGCCTTACTCTTTCAAAATCCTGAGATCGATCATGTTATACGGAACGCGTTAGATCTAGACATGGCTCTCGCACTCTCAGTTTCATTATCCGGGATATGAGCAGTTTGTCAACTTATGCTGCTGGTGTATTACGCGTACATGTGATTGTACGACAAATGTCCCAATGCGAGCATCAAAGCGGTGCATGTTTCAGTACAGTACAGCTATCCGCCTGCATACCGAGAAAGCCATTACAAACTAGCCTTGCAATTGGTCTGCTAGTCATTATTTGACGATGTAGATTACACTGTTAGTCGTCGGTTATAAAATTTAACTCGTCAAATGACGACTTGACGACCTATTTTTAACCCTGATACTTAACGTTCACTGATACTAGAGCAGTGTTATTAAGGCTGGAGGTGCTAGTCTGCAACATGAGCGTCCTAACTGGTCTTTGACTATATATTGTTGAAACGTGAGATATTACTGAGGACCAATATCTCAGCTCGCCGAAGCAGCTGACTTTGGATCTGGCTACACCACTGTATACATTTTATATTGTATGTTGTACATAATAATGAAGTATGCCCATCTCTAAGCAGTTTCACATCCAGCCAGAGTAGTGTAAGTCTGTAAGTTGATGTCAATGGTTTAAAATACTCAATACAGTATGAACAGGGTGGGATACCAAAGTATTTAGATAAGACACCCTACTGTATTGTAATATTGTACATGTTAGTCTCTACGTCTTGCATGTCTGCATGATCGCTTATATTGTATTCTTAAATAATGATATGTTATGTTTATTGTTAGGCACAAGAAGAAGCATAGTCGTGGTTCACGAAGCAGAAGCCGTAGTAAATCTCCCAGACGACGTAGTCGTTCCCCACGAAGACGCAGCAGGTCACCGAGGAGGCGAAGAAGCCATAGCCGCTCACCAAGACGAAGAAGGTTTGCACAACCACCCTGCATGACACTTTCAGTACAAGCCTTTGTCTTTGAGACTTCATTTTGTGATGAAGGAGCCCGTATCGTGGTGGGAGTTATGGTCGTCGTGACAGCAGAGGTAGCCATTACAGAGGACGAGGTGACAGAGACCAGGGTGGTCATAGTAGACATAGCGACGGTGGTGGTCCTAGAAGGAGAGAAGAGTCACCTCCTGCTCCTGTTGCGTAAGATTTCTCATTGTGATGTTTGATTTCGTGCGTCTTGTTGGATTGTTTGTGCTGTTTGTATTGAGGTGTTTGTGTCAGTTATGTAATTAATGATTAGAGCCTACACTAAGGGGCTGTCCTTCATTGTCGACAGTTTTTACGAAACGAAAAACTTTTGTTCTTTTTAGTACCCCACCCACCCACCAACCCCAAAACGAAAGTTACATTCCCAAAATGAAAGTTGCATTACTGATGATACCATGATATATGACCCAGGCATAGATATCTAGTTATAAATGTCTACATATAACAAAGAACATTACACACTCGCTAGAACACTAAACTCAAGATTTGCTAGAACAGAATGACATCACTGAGCAACCCATGCAACCATTGCTGAGTGCTGTAAATCTCAAGGTGCCACTCTTGGACATGTGGTGATGGAAGTGTGACTTGTTGCATCACTGTCTGTTGAAAGGTGTTTCTGATCCCCAGCAATCAAAAACGATGGTAGCAATTGCTTATGGCTGTCGTTTCCTAGTTGATCTGCTTGAGAGAACAGTCACTCCTGCGCTGTCTCATTGGTCGCGAATTTGTAACCAGAAGAACAGACCCTTACCGCGCTGCCGACCAAAAAGCATCTGTATGGCCATCATGTTTCGACCTTGGATGCCAGTGCAATTTGCACGCGTACTGCGTTGTACATCGTCTTCAGGAATAGCCACAACATCAAAACGAAATGGCTTTCAACCCACCCACCCACATGCAAATGTTTTTTGTTTTGTAAATTACGACGACGCCTAAGATCTAGAATGTAACTTTTTTTGTCTGGGAAATACAACAGTAACTCTTTGCAAGGGTGTGCTTGTACACACACACACACACACACACACACACACACACACACACACACACACACACACACACACACACACACACACACACACACACACACACACACACACACACACACACAATTCTGATTATCATGGCATTCTATAGTTTGTTTCAAAATTGTAAGATTTACCTTTTTGTTGTTTGTATCTTTCAGGAAGTCGGAGAGCGAAGAAGAACCGTCATCTCCTGGTCCTGATTTGACGCAAGAAGAGAGAGATGCACGAACTGTACTGTGCATGCAGCTATCGGCTCGTGTCACGAAAAAGGCACTGAAACAACTGTTTTGTCAAGTTGGCAAGGTTTGTTTACTTCAGTCAAGAGTATCATTAAAATGTGTTCATTGTGTTTGTATTGATGGCATGTGTTGTAAACTGGGAGCAGACTATGTTGTTGATGAGTCTGGTGTTTTGTTGGGTATCTATTATATGCAGGATTATTGTCTTCTTGCTTGTACAAGTGGGGTAGAGTAATCTGGTTGTCCATCTGTGTGTGTGTGTGTGTGTGTGTGTGTGTGTGTGTGTGTGTGTGTGTGTGTGTGTGTGTGTGTGTGTGTGTCATTTGTTTGTCTGTCTGTCTGTCTGTCTGTCGTATAAATATATAAATAAACTAATCTGTCTGTCTGTTTGTTTGTCTGTGTGTGTGTTTGTCTGTGTGTGTGTGTGTGTGTGTGTGTGTGTGTGTGTGTTTGTCTATGTGTCTGTCTGTTTGTCTGTCTGCCTGCCTGTCACTACAAGAATCTCCAGATCTCAAAATGAATGTAGGCATGCATCACTGTGACTTGTAAGCATCAACAAACTGTTGAGAAATGAGAAAACTATTATTTTTTGCATAGCTCAAGTGTTGGACATGGCCCATGAGCTCTATAAATTGTACAGACAGACAGACAGACAGACATACAGACAGACAGATCTTGTTCCTTATAATATATAGTGGATTTCATTGCCATTATACTGGCTAAAGCCCGGTTCACAGTATTGACACTGACGCTCAGCTGAGCATCAACGTCAAAGACACCGCCTTGACGCAGGCAGCATCCTTTGATGTTGACGCTGACGCTGGAATATGATTCATTTTTATTCCAGCATCAGCGTCAGCGTCCTACTGTGAACTGAGCTTAAGTCTTACACCGTGTAATTAACTGAAACACAAATGTTGTGAACACTCAGTCAGAAAACTGCGTACCAAGAAATTGTATCAATAAATACAACACTTCAGTGTGTATTATCATATTTGTCACAGGAATGAATGTTATTTGTGGCAATTATTTAATTAATAATCTTTTGTTGTACATGTTGACACTTGTCATGTCATACATTCTGTTAGTAGAAATTCTGACTGTGAATTTGTGTGAAGGTTACAGACGTGAAAATGATCTCGGACAAGAATTCACGTCGTCCAAAAGGCATTGCGTATGTAGAGTTTAGAGAACTAGAGTCAGTGCACAAGGTTTGTGGGTATACATTATAGGTATAGCGTTAGGGTAATGGAAATTTGTTTTGTCATGAAGGCTCTGAATTTGAATGGACAGCGAGTTGAAGGAATTCCCATGGTTATTCAACCCAGCATGGCGGAAAAGAATAGGTCAACCTTGTTGAGATTTACTAAACACACACAAACACAAACACACACACACGACACACACACACACACACACACACACACACACACACTGACACACACACACACACACACACACACACACACACACACACACACACACACTGACACACACACACACACGACACACACACACACACACACACACACACACACTGACACACACACACACACACACACACACACACACACACCACATTCATATGACGTTTGACATGTCTGTATGTATATGCAGGATGGCCGAGGCAGCTGCCCGGTTTGCACAGCCGAGTGCTTTCAAACGCGTCTACGTTGGATCGTTGCACTTCAATATCAATGAAGCAATGCTCAAGGCAATCTTTGAACCTTTCGGAACAGTGAGGAGCACGTACTGTTGCTTGTTTGCGTTTGTCATATTTTCATTAATGTAGATTGATAGCGTTACGTTAATTCGGGACTCGGAAACACAAAGGTCAAAAGGCTATGGATTCATTGAGGTTCGTTTGGCACTAATTGATTATATAGTTTACTGTGAATAGAATAGTTGATGTAAATAGCAAGTGAGCGTTATACAGCTTTGGATGTTATTCGGATGGCTATAGTTACAGGCAGGTGGATAGATGGAGAGGTAGAAGGGCAGATGGACAGACAGACAGACAGACAGACAGACAGACAGATAGGCAACAAGACAGACAGACAAACAAAGACAGACAAAAGAGACAGACGGACAGACAAACAAAGAGACAGACAGACAGACAAACAGGCAGACAGACAAAGAGACTGACAGACAGATGGACGGACGGACAGACAAACAAAGAGACAGACAGACAGACAGACGGACAGACAAACAAAGAGACAGACAAACAAAGACAGACAGACAAACAGAGATACAGATAGACAAAGAGACAGACAGACAGACAAACAAAGAGACAGACAGACAGACAAAAAAGACAGACAGACAGACAAGCAAAGAGACAGACAGATAACAACATCCCACAAAGTTTACTTACTATGTTACTATAGTAAATTATGGTTTTCCTAAACTATGTTCAATGCTCTTCTCTGTATAGTATTGCAGTCCCGAATCAGCGAAAAGAGCAATGGAACAGATGAACGGATTTGAACTGGCCGGCCGGCCAATCAAAGTAGGCCAGGTCACTGAGAAGGGAGAGACGGGTGCATACGGTCTACTGGATGATGACGATGCAGACCGAGGAGGCATTGAGATGTCTTCAACATCAAGAGCAGCATTGATGGCCAAGCTGTCTGGAAGTCATGGGGCAGGTATGATGAATACTATAGCTGTAATACTGTATAGTAACTATTGGTCGTATGAGGTAAAGTCACCAATAAAAGCCACTCTTGAATAAAAGCCACATTTGTGCCCAAGAACCTTTGCATATTATGCCCTGTTTACACTGGCACGATTATACAATCAAAGCTGAGTCAACCTGAGCTGACCTGGGACACAAACTCTCTTTCTCCTATCTTCTGGACAGCGGCTGGTCCCATACTATCCCGATTAGGGAGGTTTGAGTGTATAGATCGTTGAAGAGCTGTTCATGTGGCCAAGTGACTGTTACCACATTCTGCTCAGTATCAGCATCTTTGTTTCAGTGTCCATTTTGTTATCTCACGTTTGTATACAGTGCAATGAAAACTGCACATGCTCAAACTTTCACAAGATCATTACTTTTTTTATTTTGATGGGTCATTCCAGGTTTCATGTCCAAGTATTTGAGCATAAACAATTTAGTTGGTCTGGCCTGGTTGAATAACATCCGCATTTATTTAGGTCACAGCTTAGGGGCTATCCTTATATAAAGAAGTTTTACAAAAAGATGAAAACTTTTTGTTTGGGGTGGGGTAAATGGTCGTTTCGTTCTTTAAACCGGAAGTGAAATGACATTATGGACAACTTAACAGCTGCTTTGCAAGTACTCCTTAATTAAGGAAGAATAGAGTGTACAATAACCGGTTGGAGAAATGCTCAATAATTGACCACAGAAAAGACTTTGACATGTCCGGGTCTTCTTTGCAAGATGGCGGTAAAGCGGTAACTGTCTCAGGCTTGACTTCTCAGCAGAGAAGACACTGTCGCTCGGCCTGCCATCTACGTGAGACCCACGAATGACTATGAGAAGGTTGTGGAGATGTTGTAGCAGACAACGACCTCCAGACGACGGATGCATTGTGTTTAATTAATTAATAGGGACGGATATGGTAACAGTGTAGGTACATACCATCAGGTGACATCACACAGATTGAAAAGTGCGACATCAATCGTTTCGTTTTCGGGGTGGGTAGGGGTCTGGGTAAAAACAAAGTTTTTGTAAAATGTTGATAAATACGGATGGCTGCCTATACAGATTTTAGTCGTGCTTTATTGACGACTTTATACATGTTCTGTACCGACAAGCAGTGTGTGTTTATTGATTTCCTTTGTATTTATTGTATCTGGGATGTGATTTGAGCTTGTAGAGTACATTTGTTGTGGTTACTTTCAGGTCTTTCCGTTCCTCCATCTGCGGCACCTCCTGCTGCGGCCGCTGCCGCTCTTGCCGTTCCTCCTTCTCAGCTGGCATCGCCGTGCTTTATGCTCACCAATATGTTTGATCCAGCGAACGAGAGCGATCCTCAATGGGAAAACGATATCAGAGATGACGTCCTTGAGGAGTGTTCGAAATATGGCGTCGTCATTCATATCTTTGTTGATAAAACGTCGAAGGTCAGTCGGAGACAGATGATGTAGGTTGTGATGGTTGCTGGGGTAATGTACCGTTGGGATGTGCTAGGGAAATGTGTATGTAAAGGCGAAGACTTCAGAGACGGCTCAGGCTGCTTGCAAAGCGTTGCACGGTCGTTTCTTTGCAGGTAAGTTGGTCATGTGATGTGACACACACACACACACACACACACACACACACACACACACACACACACACACACACCACCACCACCACCACCACCACCACCACCACCACCTGTGCGTCATTGTCGTTCTTGATGAATTTTGTTTTAATTTTTAGGTAAAATGGTTACTGCCCATTTTATGCCCGAAATCAACTACCATACCATGTTTCCTCAAGCAATGGCCGCCTCTGCTCCTCTAAAGCCTTCTGCATGAGCTAGACGTATTTGAAAGAATAGAAACGTTGTACCTTTAGCTTGTCCACGTGCTGTACAAACTCATTTGTAAGTCTCTGTGTACGGGTGGTATGTTGGAATATCACTAATAGAGCGTGTTAGTTTTGTCAGTCCCGTGAGTGTCACATCTCAACAAAAGACTTCAACACAGTTCCAATCTGCGAGAAGATGGCTGTTTGTCGATGTCTTGCAGTTCCTTCAACGCATGCTTCCAAAGTATTTATTAATTAGTATTTTACTTTCTCATTGGTCAGACAACTAGAAACTAGCATTTTTAGAGTTTAAACTTTTGACTATTTGTACACTTAGTCACGTGACATCAAATGAGTGTTGCATGAAGTCTAGATTGTAAACATTTGGACATATAAACAAAGTAAAAATTTTAATTAGAACCGTGCAAACGCTAAATGCAGCAATTTATATGTATACTTTATCTAGAGACTCGGAGAGATTTAGTCGTAGCTAGCCTTGTTGGTCACGTGATCATATTGCTAAAGCACGTTAGTTGTGTCCGCCACGTGAGTTCACCTACCAAAAACAAAACGACTCCAACACCGATGCAAGGGTTGGTGTCGGCGAGAACATGTCGCAGTCCGGAGCAAAGATACTGTCCGCCTTTCTCATTTCTCTAACCGCGGCGACATATTTTGACGAGTACGGCTGCGCTACAAGCCCGTCTATTGTCAACACCAGCTACATAACATCTGACATTATGGTAGAGTTCACAACAGATGCGGTCGACAAAGGTGGGCGAGTTGAGAAGGACTGTACATGTGTTGCACGCGCTGACGTTTGTTTTGTTGTCTGTAGAGTACATTGTGTCATTCAAGGGTTATTACAAGGCTACGACTAGACAGAGATACATAACGTCTGCGTTGAGGGATGCACAGAAGGTGTCGTGGAGGTTAATCTCGCGTAGCAATCCGGCCAAGGACTATCCTAGTGATTTCTCACTGATTCAGGTGACATGACACACGTGACTGTTAGTAGTGAAAGGAAACGTTTGGAGAAAGTAGAGTTGTGGCATTATCTGGGGTTGTGACGTCATGATATAGTTAATGAAAGTTAAGTGTAACCCGCGTAGGACACTGGGGTGAGGTTGTGATGTTTTCAGAGGTTGTAATGTTTCAATGTAATGTTGTGTTTGTGTGTGTGTGTGTCTGTCCGTGTGTCTGTTTGTCTGTGTGTGTGTGTGTGTGTGTGTGTGTGTGTGTGTGTGTGTGTGTGTGTGTGTTTGTCTGACTGTCTGTTTGTCTGTCTGCCTTGTGTGTTTGTGTGTTTGTGTGACTGTTTTGTGTGTTTGTGTGTTTGTCTGAATGTCTGTTAGTGTGTGTGTGTGTGTGTGTGTGTGTGTGTGTGTGTGTGTGTGTGTGTGTGTGCACATCTGTCTGTCTGTCTGTCTGTCTGTCTCTGTCTGTAAACACAAGATCTCTTGAATGGCTTAATTCACTTGTAATTTGAAATTATCGTTTCTGTCTGTCTGTCTGTCTCAATACATATATTTTTCCATTTAAATCAAACGTTTGCATCATGAGCAACCTAACACAACAAGACCATTGCAATCTTGAAGCATACAAAATTACACTGTGCAAACTACATTTTGACGTTCTAATCTTGCTATGCTAATGAGTGGTTTGAGACTACTTTTGCACTGCAATGCTGTATGTCTGTCGTCTGTCTGTCTGTCTGTTTGTCTATCTGTTTGTCTGTCTGTAAACACGAGACCTCTAGTCTTGAATGGCTTAACATATCAATATGAAATATTTGAATATGAGGGTCCTGCTAAACTCTCGGATGAGTTCAAAAATGGACACTCAAGGTCATTATCACAACGTTCAAACTGATGCCCTGGGATCCAACTCAGTAGAACACAATTTACAGTGGCACTCGGTTGTGTGATCTCATCTTAGATGGCTTCAAGTTGAGAAATTAATTTTGTCAAAACTGTGATCATACTTTCGGATTGTTTTCAAATCAATACTATATCATAGCTTGGAGATCATAACCATTGTATTATCAGATTACCATCCACATTTGATACCAAGTTATTAGTACACTGAAAAATTAAGAGGCATTAGGATTGTTAGAGAGTTGCCAGACTTTGCATTTTCTGAAATAAGAATATTATTATGACTCAACGCATGTCAGGGGCAGGCGTAAGATTTGCTACATGGAGAGTCACCGATGGACTCTTATCACATGCATACGAACTCAATTCAAACAGTCACACAATTGAATTGATGTAAATATAACTTGGCTAATCTCTTACAGAGTGGAATATAACGGTCGGTCATCGGTCATTGACCGACCAACTGGTGTTCATGACCGACCACAAGTTTGCTTTGATCGGACATATGTACCTACATGATTGCATAGTCAAGGCGTAATAGTTATTGCATGGATGGTACTGGTAGGGAATCAATGAGCTACCCAAAACTCCAGACAACTGACAGAAGCAGGCAGGATCTGATGACCTCCAGATGCGTGAATGCGAATTGACATTTTAGAGTAATATTATATTTATTGCCCCAAGCACCATTTATTGCACTAGCTGCAGTTGAATAGGACAAACAGTGGGAGGGCCACATGCCGGTAACTATTTTGTTTGGTGAAGAACAACATGCTCTTGATAATTAGCTTGCTCATCTCTTGATCAGTTCATGTCATTACTTTACAGTCCTTGCTTATTAAACTAAAAATTTAATAAAATTTTAATTACAAAAAATGTAACAACCACAACAACCATGCAACAAAACAACAGCAAACAAGCCAAATTTTATGTTTTTATTTTGATAGCAAATAGACACAGAAATCAAGCAAGAATGAATGCCCAAAATTTAGAATGTTGGGTCAACCTCTTTGCTAGTGCACGATGTCCGACCATAAGTTTTGCCTTATATTCCACTGTCTTATATCATGCTGAGGATGTCATGATTTTGCTAAAGTTGAAACTGACTATTTATTGCATATCTGTATTACATCAGTTGACTTTAATGTAACAGTTACACATTTGTATGTATGTTTTGCATACTAACGTACACGTATGTTTTGCATACTAACGTACACGTATGTTTTACAAACAGGGCGTGTGCTTCTTGTGCTCATGATACCTAAACCCATTTCCACGTTTGAATGATTGCTGTGGGCAGAATGGACGTATACTATTGACTCTCAGCTGTATGTGTTTATATCTTAGATGGGAAATAATGCAGAGATTGGACGTGTCGCATTGGAAAAGCATCGTCTAGTCAAATGCGTAACACCACAGCGGAAAGTAACAAGAACGCTGAAGTCTCGAGGTATAGTCGTATAGACATACACGTTGCCGCTGACATGCTAATCTCGGTTGTTAGAGCATCGACCGTTTCAAGTTCCATGCAGAGAAGGTGACAGGCAGTGTTGGTCGATGAACTGGAAATCAAGGTGAACAATTCCAGAACTATTATCGAGTCAGTTGAGACTTTGTATTGTGATTAATACAGACGTATGGCCCGACATCAAGACCCATTGGTATTTAGTTTGGTGTTTATGCATCCAGTGTCATGCGTCCATTGTTTGTCATGTGACTGTAGCCCGATTCAGAAAGTTTTTCGATGCGGCAACTATTGAGAGCCGTTCCTTCGCAGGTTGGTACTACCGTTTGATTGTTGCTTACTCGTGTTTACAACTTCATCACATGATGTCATTTTCTAGGTTACGTCAGCTCTGCAGGCGGAAGTTTTATGGGAAATGGGATTTTCTGGAAAGGGCGTCAAGGTCGCCATATTTGACACCGGCCTTCCAAAGAGTCACAAACATTTTAAGAAAGTGAAAGAACGAACGAATTGGACGGAAGAGAAGACCCTAGACGACGGCAAGCAATCGAGACAATTTTATATACGAATCAATATAAAATTAATATTTTTAATTTTATTTAATTTAATGTATGTTTTTGGCGTATGTCAATGTACGTGGATTCGAAGTGTATGACTAGTGTATCATTGTGTAGGTCTTGGTCATGGGACGTTTGTTACTGGTGTCATTGCCAGCGATGAGGAGTGTCTCGGATTCGTTCCCGACGCCGACTTGCACATATTCCGCGTCTTTACAAACAGCCAGGTGTCATACACGTCCTGGTTTCTTGACGCGTTCAATTACGCAATCTTGAAGAAAGTGAACGTCTTGAATCTGAGCATTGGAGGACCGGATTTCATGGATCAACCTTTTGTCGACAAGGTGAGCAAAGAAAGTCTCCAATAGACATTCGTCGACGGTCGCCGTTTGTGTTACATAAATATGCATCATTCCTACCGTCTGAGTTGCTTGACTTAAAGGAGATTTCTCACCAAATACTAAATCTTGTTGAAAGAAAGATACAAGGCCTGGTATCTTCCTGCAGGAAACCTACGGTCCTGACAGCCACAGAAGCAGAGAATGGGCCACGAGTTGTTCAGACGATTCCTCGTATGTAGCACAAAGTCTTACTCTCTGGAGGTAACTACTTTAGGTTTAACCATACCAAGAGCTCCTAACACACCCAAAATGCAGCGAGACATGATCTATGAACTAATCTAAGAAGGGTCTCCTTCTGAGGCTCCACTGTTGTATTGACACAGTCGATACTTGCGTGATAACTTTGGGGTCCCAGTTTGCTTTAGTCAATAAATCACAACGTCCCACCATATGTCTCACAATCCTTACCTTGAAAAGTGCACAGGTTATCAGTCGTCCTTGCTAACCAGCAATCAGAGTTACGCTCATGCCACATACGGGTACTAAACACGCCTACGCAGGTAATTTCAGTGCTTTATTTCTTTGTTACGGTAAACTTCTGCAGTAAACGGTTGCAAAGGGTTGTGTCATGAAGTGACAGCTTTCATCTGAGAGATGGTTAATTTTGGTGAGAGTTCCCCTTAATGCTTGGTAATTAGTATGAAGTACGTCGAGTCTGTTGATCTACTGGTCTCTGTTGTTTATGTTTGATTGAGACCACACGTGTGTGTTACAGTAGGTAATCTAATAGACAACAAATGCAGGGCCGTAGGAGCTGGTCCGGCCGAACCACTTTTTTCTAAGGCCTAATTCAGAGCCGCAGGAACCATATATGCATGCAGTCTGGTCAGTCCAGTTTTGCCGGGTGTGACTGTATCTTTCAAATACTGGACCTTGGACAGTCGACAATGGCCCGAAACTTCTGATCGAAATATATGTGACTAAATTCTAATATATTTATAGTCGAAACGAAAGTAAATTCTAGCGTCTTGAATTGCTACTTACGCTGCTCAGATGACTGAGGTCATTGCGTAGCCATGTATTACAGTAATTGTTGGTAAATGAGAGTAATTACCAAGAACCTGTTGTACAATAGATTATGTACCTAGTATGCTGGAAGACTGCTCTCTTGGCACTATTGGTCCACACCCTCTTAGCACACGTTAGGCCGGACCACTTCAAATGCTTCCTACGGGCCTGAAATGTAATGGTAGGGCATGTGGTATTCGATGTGGATGTGGATGTGGGTGTGGGTTTTCCTGCATTAATTCTGTATGTATGTGTACGTGTCTTTTGGAGAAAGCCGATTCTTCCCAATTACGTTTGATGCATTTGATGGGACGTGTTGATTATGTTTCTTGGTATTAAAAGATTTTATTCGACTTGCAATTTTGTTCATCTACGATGTGAATACTAAGTAGTGCCTTTCTATTTTTGTTTATTGATGCTCCATTTTTGTTACTTTGAATGTTTCTGCAACGTTTAGGTGTGGGAGCTGACCGCAAACAAAGTGATAATGATTTCGGCCATTGGGAATGATGGACCTCTTTACGGGTAAGCAGACTCATCATGTCATGTCTTCACAGTTTCTCACATTTGCTTTATGTCTGCATGTCGTTTGATGTCACATTTGTGTGTGTGTGTGTGTGTGTGTGTGTGTGTGTGTGTGTGTGTGTGTGTGTGTGTGTGTGTGTGTGTGTGTGTGTGTGTGTGTGTGTGTGTGTGTGTGTGTACTATCCAATATTGATATCAAATAGAGTTTGTCTAGGTGAGCCACATTGCATGTTATACTCATCTGTTTAGGACGTTGAACAATCCTGCTGATCAGATGGACGTGATCGGCGTCGGCGGCATTAATTATGACGATAAAATAGCACGATTCTCATCGAGAGGAATGACAACTTGGGTATGACATCGTATCTCTACATTATTATATATTTAATATATTGACGAATTAGGTAGATCAATATGTACAGTTTTGCTTGTATCCCAGGAGCTGCCAGCCGGGTATGGACGCATAAAGCCCGACATCGTTACATACGGATCTGCAGTCCGTGGCTCAAGCCTCAAGTGAGTATCATTGTACAACGCTTGTACTCACCATGACGTCTATATCATTAGCCCTGTTGACGTATTAGTTTGCTGGCATGGACGTGCCGTGATGTTACTGCGACTTGTTTGTTGTTTGTGTCGTACTTGTTTATGATTTCTGCATGTCGTGTCGTTTCAATCATTGCTCATCGTGCTCTGCTTGTCTTTGTGCTCTTGCTTACTTTATTCTAAAAGAGTTCCCTGCTTATAGATAGTGGAATTGGTATAGTTGTCATTAGGTCGTGAATTTACCAATGAGTCGAACACATGAGGGCATGGTTAACGTCTGGCTACGCGAGACTAGTTTGCAAGGGCATAGTGAGGCATGTTTCCAAGTTGCCAAGGAAACCCCCCAAAGAGGCAGAACATGCGCGTGCGCACACACACACACACACACACACACACACACACACACACACCTAGCAACCCAACCTACACGTACAAGCATACACAAAAATAACAGAGTATTAAAATTAATTAATTAAATTAATTATAACATTTTAAGACGAAAAGCAAGATTCGAACGTGAGATTCTTTTGCTACCTCTTTTTCCTTTGTTTTTCTTTTCTTTTGTTTTTCGTGCAATTGAAATGAGTCGTCTATAGCTAATTGATATAGACGTCACGTGTTATAGTATAATGACATTAATAAAACTTTTGTAATCATTTGAGCTAATAGGTGAATTTTGATTATTGATATTAACTGAAACCCCCTCCCAATAAAAGTCCTGCCTACGCCGCTGGTTTGGTCTTTAATTAATTCTGAGTGATGATGTACATTGGTCTGAGTATAAGCTTCCATGTTACATTAGTGTATCCCCGCTATCCCAGCTACATATTCGAATCTGTTTGGTTGGGCATATACATTTGACTTGCTCAAGTATCCAAACTTTTGTGCTGCAGGGGTGGCTGCCGATCGTTGTCGGGCACGAGTGTTGCATCACCGGTCGTAGCGGGAGCCGTTGCCTTACTCTACAGGTTGCTCGCATGGTGTGGTGTTTGTGTATTTTGTTGTTCACATTCTATGTTTACAGTGCTGTGTCTCATCGCTGGGATGTAGTCAATCCTGCCAGCATGAAACAGTCTCTCATGGCATCGGCACAGCGACTGCCGGGAGTTAACATGTTTGAGCAAGGTGGGATCCGTCGTTAATTTGTTTTATTGTAGGAGCGGCGATTAAATATTTTTTATATTTTAACGTTGTTGATATCAATTTTAGTTTTGTAATTTTAGACAATTTGGTAGCACGTACACACACACACACACACACACACACACACACACACACACACACACACACACAATCTGGTCTTATGGTTTGTGTATACGTGAATGTCAGACTGTAATTAATATTGATTATTTAATTATTGTTTAAGTATCATATATGTGTGCTTTGTGTAGGGCATGGAAAATTAGACTTGCTGAGAGCATACCATGTGCTGAACACTTACAAGCCACAAGCAAGGTACCTGGTTGTGTACTCAAGTGTCTGCACATTTCTATTCTAATTTTGTTTGTTATTGTTTCACAGCTTGAGTCCTAGTTATATCGATCTGACCGAGTGCCCGTACATGTGGCCATTCTGTTCACAACCGATTTATGTGGGAGCGATGCCAATTGTTGTTAATGTATGTTTACATGTCGGTTGTTGTTGCTGCTTGAATTTGAATGCTTGCTTGGGCAGGTCACTATTCTTAATGGCATGGGAGTGAGAGGGCATATCGATGAGAAGGTGAGTTGTATGGTCGGGTCGTGGTTGTTGGTATTGTTGATGTTGATATTGTTTGTAGCCGCAGTGGCATCCTTATAAGCCACAGAATGGGCATCACTTGGATGTAAGTGTGGTGGTAGTCGATTTGTTTGTTGTAGTGTTCCTCTGTTGTTTTGGCTTTGTCGATGTGTTACGCGGTGTTGTGTGTTCTGTTGGGCAGGATTCAGGATCCAAACGTATACACGCTATATGTCAAGTGTTCACTGTGTGTGTGTGTGTGTGTGTGTGTGTGTGTGTGTGTGTGTGTGTGTGTGTGTGTGTGTGTGTGTGTGTGCGTGTGCATGCATACATGTGTGTGTGTGTGTGTGTGTGTGTGTGTGCGTGTGTGCGTGTCCATGTGTGTGTTTGTTTGTGTGTGTTCGTATGTCTAATTAGTAAAATTCATTAATTATCTATGTAATTGCATAAGAATCTGCTTTTGTATATACAGATTGCTTTCAGCTACTCATCTGTGTTGTGGCCGTGGTCTGGCTACTTGGCCGTATACATTGCAGTCGCCAAAACTGCAGGCAACTTTCATGGCATTGCTCAAGGTCACATATCACTTACAGTCGTGTCACCACCACAGGTCTGATGTCATCAAACTAATAAATGAGAACAATGTGATCAATCCTATTTGTTAAGCAGATTGGTGAAGAAGAGGAGCGCATGTCGCTCGTGAAGCTTCCGATTCGAGTAAAAATCATCCCAACACCACCGAGAAGGCACACACAGCATAATCAACAACATTTGTGCTCATGTCTGATCGTTGCATGCGTTTTAGTAAGCGAATCCTTTGGGATCAATATCACAATTTGCGTTACCCACCCGGATACTTTCCTCGAGACAACCTGCGTATGAAGAATGATCCATTGGACTGGTATGGTAGTCTGCAGCACTCGTGCTGGTGTCTGTTTCTCGACTGTTTGTCTTTCGTATAGGAATGCTGATCATATTCACACGAATTTTCGAGACATGTACTTACACTTGAGAAACAAAGGTTATTATGTTGAGGTATTGGGGGCACCGTACACTTGCTTTGATGCATCACAATATGGTGAGTATTTCATTTGTTAGTATTGGATATCGGATTGGCGGCATGATGTAGAATGTTTTAGGTACGTTGTTGCTGGTGGACAGTGAAGAGGAATTTTTTAGTGAAGAGATTACCAAGTTGAAACGAGACGTCAATGAGTTGGGGCTTTCAGTTCTTGTTGCTGCAGACTGGTAAGGAAGCATGTGTACTTGGGAGAGATGGATAGAATTTTGATTTGTGTAATTGGTTTTATACAAGCTTCATTAGGACTCTACGTTTTGTGGTGCATATAGACAGACAGAAAACGTATGGAAGGAGGAGGGTGGAGACAGACAGACAGACAGACAGAAAGACAGACAGACAGACAGACAGAAAGACAGACCCAGTTCTTTAGCCACTAGGCTGACCTGGGTTATCTTTTAAGTTAAGTTGTTACTGTTTTTTAGTGCTTTTTCCTGTGTACTGTAGCACCTAAAACATTATGTCATTGCCTAGCACTCTTTGTATGATAGATGAATGTTTGAAAATATATGTGAGAGAAAGACAGACAGACAGACAGGCAGAAAACGTAGAGAGGGAGGAGGGTGGAGAACGACAGACAGAAAGACAGAAAATAGAGGGAGGGACAAACAGACAGACAGACAGACAAACATATGAACAAATGCAGACAGAGAGGCAGACGCACATGTCTTGAGTGGTGTGTGATGGCACAAGGATAGTCTGTCTGCAAACTTATCGAAGGACAGTAGACTAAGTGACATAACTGGAAACATCTAGGTCGAATGCATATAAATTTAAAATAGTTATACAGTGTGTGCATGATACCACGTGGTGTGTAGGTACAATGTGCAAGTTATGCAGAAGATCAAGTTTTATGATGAAAACACACGTCAATGGTGGATGCCCGACACTGGTGGCTCAAACGTGCCAGCTCTAAACGCTCTATTGTCCCAATGGTCAATAGCCCTCAGGTAAACACACACTCACGTTCATCATTCACTTACAAAGCAGTTTACATTGCTACAATGATTATACAGTAACCAAGTGTTTGAAGGAGAGTTTTCACTGGCAGAACATTCTGGTAAACAGTTAGATGAATGCATTATTGTATATCTGTCTGACTGTCGTGTGTGTGTGTGTGTGTGCACTAGTTTACTATGCCTCGGGTACCAGTATTGCCAAGTTTCCACGTGATGGACTTGTTCTAGTGAAAGACTTGCATGATCAAGGTAGTTCAAGTTACTGTGATGTAAACATTGTGCTTTTGGGATGTTAGTAAATATTGCTGGCCTCATTTGTCTGTTGTTGAGTCTATTTGTGAGATCCTCTGTTGACTTGTCTGTTTGTTTGTCTATCTCCAGTGGCACAAGTCGATAATGTGTTTGTTTGATCAGATTTTGTATTTGCTGTTGTTTGTGTCTACAGTCATTAATGGATTTCTTTGTACTTGTTTGTAAGGTCTGACAATATTGATTGCAGCAAGTGCTTTCTGTCTTCTTGTTTCGTTGTGCATGGCACGTGTCACACACACACACACACACACACACACACACACACACACACCGCACATGCATGCACACACACACACACGCACACACACCACACGCATGCGCATGCACACACACACACACACACACCACGCACATGCATGCACGCGCACGCACACACACACACACACACACACACACCACACACACACACGCACATGCATGCACGTGCACACACACACACACACACACACACACACACACACACCACACACACACACGCACATGCATGCACGTGCACACACACACACACACACACACACACACACACACACACACACACACACACACACACCTCAAACAGTTAACCTACATCTCTTTTCGGTCAGATCACGAAGTTCTAAACGGAGCCATCAAGGACGCCAAAGCCGTTCCCATCATGGGACTATACCAGGCCCTTAGTGCCGGTACGTCAAAAGCATACTGTCCACAACACTCAAAATCCATTTAATCTTTCTGTTATTATGGCAACCAGGTGGTCGTATCGCATTGTATGGTGACTCAAACTGTTTGGATAGCAGCCACATGCAGAGAGGTTCTACGGCAAGTATAATGAGAGTGACACCGAATTGAACGACTTTTGATCGTTTTAGATTGTTTCTGGCTTCTCGATGCGATGCTTCAGTACACAGCCCACGGATCCATTCCGTCTGCACTGATTGCATCGATGAAGAGCCAACACAAGCTGTTCATACAACCTGACTCTAGTCTACCCGAGAGGATGGAAGGTACGTCGTTTGATCGTTTGGAAGTCACCAGATCTTGTAGTAACATCGTGTGCTTGATATAGGAAGTCACTTGAGTCGATACAGCAAAGTGTTGGAGTCGACTCTTGGTGAATACCGAGTGCGACCGTTACCCCCATGTCAACAGTTGTCATGGGCTACTCCCAAACCATTGAACGTGTCCGCTCCAAGGCAAGATTTCTTGTTGAAAGTTATGTTGTTTGTTTTGTTATTTATTTATTTATTTATTTTTATTTATTTTTATATTTATTTATGTTTATATTCTACTATAGTTTTCCCAACCCTAACCCCAACTCAAAGTAACCCCAAAGTATCGTCACTGATGTCCAGTGCTAGTCTCTCTAATTCTTAGAATGATAAAGCCAAAGTTTGGTGGACAACTGTTGATGGAGGTATGAGGTGGCTTGGCTAGCGGTCAGGTGGTTATGCAGTGCTGATCTCTGCAATTGATTTCAAAACGTCGAGGTTGTGAGACAACCTCCATAGACCGAAAGTTTCAACCACGATAGGGTGGACTATTCCTCCTGCTGCTGTTACAGCTGCTTGGTGTAAATCGTCTTTTGCCTCCTCTCCTGCTTCAGCTGCAAGGCCTGGCTGATTTGAAGCTCTTACGACTAAAGACGGTTGGAAGGAGTTTCTTACAGTGATGTCGAAATAATTGGGGTGGGGTGTCCTTGCTCAAAATTGGGATGGTAAATGTCTCCCGGTCTACTGTGTGAATATCCATTGCATCTATGTTCCATTCGACAGTTTGCATTGTCGTTTAACGTGTGAAAAATCACTTCTGGCTAGAGCATTGTGGCGTCTAATTCTTAGGTTGCCATTGCCACAGCCTAAGGCCGTGTTTCCACTAGCTGCACCTTAAACCTAAACCACTTTGCTAAACCTACTTTGAAGTAGGTTTAAGAAAGCGGTTTAGGTTTAAAATATAACTGGTTTAGTGCAGGTGGAAACAGGTCAATTCTTAAACCAGTTTAGCTTAAACCACTTGTTAAACCGGTTTAGGCGTTAGTGGAAACACGCCCTAAGAGATGAACCAAAACCTGCCCGCAAGAGCAACGTTTGATTGAGGAGGATATAGAAAACTGGTATTCCAAGCCACAACCGCAGAGACGATGAACTCACACTGGGGCATGGCAAGGCCAAGATGGGTACTGTAGTGCCCATCTAATATATAAAGCTCAAATTGTCTGTCTGTGTGTGTGTGTGTGTGTGTGTGTGTGTGTGTGTGTGTATGTATGTTCACGTTTGGCGGCCACGTCTTTTGTCCGTTCGCAACCGAAATCGGCACGCACACTCGGCACGCACAGAGGAAGGTTTGCGTAAAAAATAAAAAAAATAATGCACCGGGTCCCCTCTCGAGGGATTGACCCACGCGTAAAATTTCTCGACGACGCAAACGCTACACATTGCAGTTCATTCGAACACACGCCCGCACCAGTCCCGTGTAGACCCTATGCATCGCCGTCCTTCGCAAAGCTTCGAGCAATCGAATATCTCTTGCCGACGAAACTTACTCTTCTATCGCTTGCGTTTCTCTCCAAATTCTGATTGCATTTGCACCGAATCCAACCTACACGTTTTCTGCAGCAAGCGCTACACGGGGAGTGTGTCGATTTCTATCGAAACAAGCGCAAAGAGCAAGATTCGAATTCATTCAGAACATCCGGGACCTCGCAACAAAGATTGCACGTGACGTGTCCACATACTTATCTTTACACTACAGTATCTTGCCCGTACGAAGGACGGGCCATGTATACTAGTATTATATATAGATATAATATATTGTTTTTATTTATTTTGTTGTTGTCGTGAGCTACTCCCAAACCATTGAACATGTCTACTCCAAGGCAAGACTTCATGTTGGAATTTAATTAATTAATTAATTGCCACTGTCTTGTTACAGTTTCAATTGATGTTTCAAAATTTTGTCTTATTTTTGTTCTTGCAGCAACCTCTACCAACAGCAGAAGTTGTTGTCCATCAGTTTCGATGTCAACCCAGGCCGCATTCAGCAACCGATGCTCGACTCCCAAGGAATGTGGGATCAGATGTTAGTTGTGAGTCACAGAAGCACACAAGTGGCGACGGCGCTACCGTTTATTGCAATGTCGGCCTTCCTTCTCATTGTCGGATTTTGTGTGTATCATGTGAGGTTGATACGAGGTAAACCTCGGAAAAGGCGGACTGTGAAAGGTGGCGCTCCAAGACGAACGTTTACTAAACATCCAGTCGTTTAATAGATCGTGATTATATATTATTAACTATCATTACCATTGTTAATGAAATAAATATATTTAAGTGTTATTCTCGATTTCAAATTGGTTACAGGTGGTCAAATGATGCAGCGGATGTCTTGGGTGTTGTATGAAGGCACAATGTTTGGCATCGATGTCCCTACCTACTTTGTCTAGTCACTGCAGCCTAATGCTGCAGTATGCAACTAACTGGTTCCTGTTACACAACCAAAGGCAAACACACACAAATATTGCCCATGGACTAAATGGCGTAGTATATTTCCTATCCAATCAACACATGAAGGAAACTGTTTACTAAGTACGAGATGATCCAATGGCAAGTTTTAGTGCCCTTGTAGGCTGTAGACTTCGGAGTTGATGTCTGAAAGACATTGCAGAGTCCCAGTTTTGTAGAATTGAATTGGACAAGCTGAGCCATTAATATCTTTGGTATCAAATTAAGCCAATGGTGATGGTATGATGACCATTGTCAATAGGTATAATAGGTCTACTAATAAAAGTTAAGTATCTAAGCAAAATGGCTAGGCCATGTTTTATGGTAAAGCAGCAACTCTACTTACACTTAACAGTGAATTCCAATCACACACACACACACACACACACACACACACACACACACACAACAACAACAACAACAACAACAATTACCCTTGCAACAATAACTACAGTTTCAGCCCCTATTAACTACTTTATATATACATAACACTTTCTGCCAAACCAGTCACATTCTATACTGGATCGTAGACTCTTAAGTAGAGCTGAGTTTCGTTACCACTTCCTGCACATGTCATACTGTGCTTTTGCAAGATACGTAAACTAAACAGTTTGAAATTGCTGTTTGGTTTGATGCAGAAAGCAAGATTTCAACTGACATGCATATTATATATACAGATATATATATATATATATATATATATATATATATATATATATATATATATAAACATCCTCCATCTCCATCTTTCATTGTCTGATATGTACATATATACAATAGATTACTGTCTACTAATATACACACACTACGTTCAGTCGATCAAAGGATTACCTTCGATCAATCCAGTGGTCGTTTGCAAAAGTGCGAGATTTCATTTTATCAACAAACAGTAGTCCCTGTAAATGATCTATTTCGTGCTGTACTATCCTCGCAGCCCATCCTCTCGCTCTCAACTGTACTTGCTCGCCATTTTCATCCAACCCCGACACACAAACCTCTCGAGCTCTCGGCACACAAGCAGAATGCCCAAACACACTGAGACATCCCTCACGCTCTATCACCACACTAGAGTCGATAATTGAGAGCTTTGGGTTAATAAAAACCCTCCGTCTAAGCTCAGTCATTTGCAATGCTGACACGGTCCTCTTGCCTAGATCTTTCAATTGACGTGCTGTGATCTGCACAATCATGATCTGAAGAGCGACTCCTATTTGTGGTGCTGACAAGCCATGATGTTCTGTATCGTCCAAAATCTTGTGCATCTTGCCTACGATTGCCTGAATTTCCTCACTAGCAATAGCCCGAGGGTCCACGGGAGCTGCTGCTTGTCTAAGCACCACGTGACCAGCTTGCACGACAGATACTTTGTCGAGGAGTTGACTGCGGCGAAACTCGCGCAAAAGCCGCCACATCAAAGCAACTGACTGAATCACGTGACCCCAACGGTGTCCCGTACGCGGTCACACAGTGAGATCGTGGTGTCCAACAGTAGGCGTCTTCTCGCGTAGAAAGCGCGCTAAAATTCTAGTGCAACCACACTCTTGCTCTGCAAAGTCTGAAAGTGCGAGATTAGCGTTTGATATACACAATTTACTAGCAACGAGATTGTCTAACAATTTGCTACGAACACATTTCAACAAACAAACACTCACTACCACCTAGAATCATCCACCCTTTCAAAACTAATTCGTCTAGACAAAATCTGTTTACGTGATTGCCGCCACAAAACTCTAGTTAATTAACAAAACAAAAGGCAATTGAAGCACTAGGCACAGTGCAAAGTCGAGACACCGTGCAGTACACACTGTCCTACGGACGGAAATTTCCCGCAATCGCATGAAAAGTAGGGTTGGCTAGTCGGACTCCTTACCGGCCTCTAGTCGGCGCCAAAATACGAGTACTTGTCGACTACACAACCGCATAGACAAAAACCTCACCGTTTTAACGTTAGTATTAGATGAACCTAAACATCGATGCCTCTCACACCTACAGATACAGAGTGTGTAGTCTCGCTAGCCACGCCCCTTTTCAGTCAACACGATGCTACCTAAGTTTACGATAAACTATACGTAAAAGTTAATACGAGTAGTAAAGTAGTATACGAATCGACATTAGACTATATACAGTAGGGTTATGGACCCTTGTCGCCCTGTCCCGCCATGAATCACGTGGACGGCAGAGCAGCAACGAGCCGAGCCCTGGCGCAGATTCCACATCGCAAACCGTCCAAACAGACCGTCTACTCAACCGTCCAAGGTAAAGTACGTGTAAAGTACAAAAGCCTTTGCAAACTGCATGATTCTTAGCGAGTCTAGATTAATTAATTAAGCTGCTGCTATATGTCTTTCTCAATAGAGACTCTCCACCTCAAAACTTCTCACACAAACGATTCTCCGAGCTTGTCAGCTGCGATAGACCGACAGCAATGAACCCGTCGTGCATCATTCTCTTCGCAACCGCCCTGCTTAGCGCCAGCGCTCTGCGCTGCTACCAATGCGGATGCTCTAACGCAACCGACTGCAGCAACAACAACAACACCAACAACACAATGTCGGCATCGTGTCACAACGTAGTCAATCAAATGAATACAACAGAATGCGTCGGCAATTCAACCTCCTGCTACATGCAAACAAACGAGCGCGGATGTCGTGCCAACTGCACAAGCAATAACGAGACCGAATGCTGCGATTCCGACCTCTGCAACAACAGAAGTATCGCACTGCGCCGGTGTTACTTTTGTTCGCTGACTAGTAGGGTCGAGTGCGACATGCATCGCGAAACGGTTACGTGCGGAGTCGGAGGCGTGTGTCGTACCATTGAGTATTCGCTTCCTCAAGTCTTGGGAGGCACGACGACGTCATTTCAACGCGGATGTGTCGTGGAAACGTGGTGTCACGTGAGCAATGACTGCAAGTCGGTATCGGGTGGAAACTGTGTTCGGTGCTGCGACAGCGACCTTTGCAATGACGGACATTTCGAGGCAAACCAGACTACAGCAACCCCCGACACCAATCAGACTAGATCGACGATGACGTCCAGTGCTCGGTCTCGACGCTATTTCGGTTGTGGAATTAAGTCGGGAATTCTGCTCGCTGTTACTCTTCTGGTCGATTACTAACTGAAAACTAAAAAGTAAGATCAAAGTCTATGACAGTTGAAGTGATGGAACTATTTATACGTGCGCCAATAATTATATTATCTAAACTACTTAGTACAGTACTGTATGTCCTCATACATTAACATCATGTTGTTATGTTGAGTGTCCAAGAAATTATCGGTCCATGCTCTAACAATAAAAAAATGAAAAAACTTGAGGTCATCGCCTGCAGTGATTGACACAGACACCACTCTCCATCCTCTTCATCAGCGTTCTTGTAGTCAGGAAACAGCTAACTACTCCAGCAGCAGATACGCCGCCGGTACCTTCACGTGTAAAAGCACGTGTTTCCAACAAGTGGTACTATCCTAGCAAAAGAAAAGCTGCTAGCGAAAGAAAAGCTGCTAGCGAGTCTAAGACCACCTACCTTATACCTAAAATTAAATTGAGCCAGGAGCTTACCCATACTTTTTCAGGGTTGTAGGTGGTTGTCAATTTTGAAGCCAAATTTGGGTGTTGCTGCCCAGCACACTGGCCAAAGCCCTTGGACACCCAGAGGCTTGCTGCGCACTATAGCTAGGGTCAGCTCTGGTCGCAATATACTACATACACGTGCTGCTATGGTACCCTCAGCTGTCATCTTCCATGTAGCCTTGTATAAACAGATCATTGATAGCATAATTCTCATACAGTACTGGCCGAACCCAGAGTCTAAACTCTGACATGGTATTGACAGAGACTGGACTCCAGCACAGGGACACAATAAATTTTTAGTTTCACTGAAGCCTTCTGGAGCCAAGTTTTGCTCTGTTGCCCCGGTAACAACACCCCTGCTTTTTGTCTATCAACTGACTGATAACATGGTCTCGCGTAGCCAGACCCTACGGCTGCGTCATCCGAGCGAGACCACTGACTTTTAGACTGAGGTTGAAAAGATATACTTTCATACCAAGCCTCTAATAAAATATCAACAGCCAACAGAAGCTTGCATGTCAAGGAAGTGACCGGTGCACTGACAGTAGACCAATAGGCAACATCATTGTTGGCCTAGGGCTTTGTCAGGCACATGTAGCATGTACCTATGGTATGAGGGACTTGATGGTATCGGTACTGGTATGTAGTGTGATGTTACCGGTAGACATTTGGGTTACCTCCAGGGATAAAATAGCGTGGCAGCTAGTCATGCTATTTCGCTGGCCACTACCAGCAATAGCTACGTGAATGGATAACGTAACTATTTATTGTCAAACATTTAGTGTTCAACTTACACGACACGTACAAAAGCATGAAACACATTACAGCTAACATCAATATTCTATAACATACTCCAATGACAACACCAAGTGTTATCTGTTAGGTCAATGTCAATGATTTCTACTATAATAGATGCATCTGAATTATTATTAACCATAAAATGAACACACGGGTCAACTTTCACCAACCAAGATACATCAATCCAAACCTTTACTGCAAGCAAGTGCACAAAAATACGTTTGACTAAACATGAAATCTTGGACATTTATGCCACAAAACTGCATGCATCATCAGTGTTCATGTTGCCAAAACATAAACTTATTTAGTATATTATTCATATACAATAATAAACAATTTAAAGTTTTAGTTACAATTTCATATATGTATGTCTCCATTCCAGCATACACAGAATGCACTAAATTTAATATCAATCACATATATAATAGCATCTCTATATTGCTTAGAGTAAAGAGGCTTTTTAGTGACAAACGTGAACCATGTTGTAGTTTGTCTTGTAGCGATGTATAGCTACTGTGGTGTGTGCCGATGATTCTTGTATGCATCCGTTATAGCCACTTCTACCCAATACCTTGAATAGAATGATGCTCAATGCAGACTGATCGTATCTGTGGCAACCAATGAAAGCGTTATGATCCATCTCCTGCAGATTCGTCAAGCACGGCCACTTGTGAGCACCGAGTGGCGAAATGCAGCCGGGATCCATAGCACACAAAACCCACTGCTGCACGATTGTGTCAACAACAGGCGTTTGCTTCATTACAAAGTACGTCGCCGCAAACATGTCCACATCCTTGTACTGATCTCGTGAAATGTTAAAAAATGCTAACGTGCCATCGTGTGTATAAGAGCCGGCAGGACCAGAAGGTGCAGTTGACTGCCCAACAATAGGACTGCCAGTCTGTACAAGCCGCAGTAGATTGCCGATGTCTCTAGTTAAGCGAATAGATGCATCACCATAAAATATTATAGGAAATTCACCGAGGACTTCCTAAAGTAATTGTAGCCTTAGTCCATCTTTGTAGCAAAAACTAAAGAACAAATTGGCTAACCTGAACAATAATTGGCTTCCACGCGCAAACTTCTAGATTTTGAAAGTGTCTACCGTAACGGTGGAAAGGAAACGTCCGAATTTCAACATTGCAAAATGACTTCAACTGCATTATCACACACAACAGAGAGATCAGTACATGTACATGTACAACACATCTTACTACAATATATTAATTAATACTCTAGTTGTGTGACTGTTGTCGTGTTCAAGGGCGAGGGTATAGCTGGACCTTCAATCGGGGAGGCCAGCTGCTAGGGTTTAACTTTTATGAGACCTTGTCTATCATCTAAGAGGCCACACCCTCTAAATATTGGGAAGGCCATGGCCTCCCCAGGTTCATGCATAGCAATGCCACTGTCGTGTTCAAACACAGACTCTATTGTATGTAGTAAAGGGTCTGTGTCTGAGTACGACTACACTACACATGAAATCCCAACGTTCAATCCCAAGTGCACACAACAGAAATAACAACAATAAACTCCGAACAAAATAATGCAGTAAGAGACTGACTAGAGGATGGTAGTACACTAGGAAGTGGTTGCTGCACCCGTCCTTATGTACGCATAGTTTTCCTTTGACTCCCACACTACAGTAAGAAACTTCCACAGACTATGCCTGCGTTAGTTCATTGATCAACAAAGCTTACAAAAATTCTATTCTGAAACTTATGACTTTGCAAGATCACGAAACATAGAGTTTGTGTTTTGAGCTACGCTCTCTAATAATACCTTGCGGGCATAACTGGGCCTCAATCTCCAGTCTCTGCATCCCACAACCTGTCAGCATCTACTAACTTAATAACAATTATTTACTAACTTAACTTAATCCATACTATATTTAAATCAATATTAATGACGTCACAACATGTAGCCACACCTTTTCCAGAGACGAATTATTGATGCCAAGATTGTATACGATTATTGTGCTAGCAGGAGAGTAGCTCTGCAGCGAGGCAATCATATCTACTGATTCCTCGACGTGGTTCTCCGAGAAAGCCGTCACAACTCCCACTGTCAGTCTACCGACCTTCCTACCTTCTGTGGCCAAATTTTCGTGGACCTTTTCATCGTCCCGTTTTCTTTGCTGTGACAATTGAAGAGACGTTCGGAATGTGATGTGCGTGTCGGTGGAGCGAATGGCGCGCGTTTTCGTTGTGCCGAAATCGGTTTTGACTGATGAGACACTTGACGACGGTCGAAACAGCCAATGCATTAATAAAAGCATCACAGAAATAGAGAGAAGGCCAAGTAACAATCTGTATGGCCTCATCTGCTGTGCTGTTGCGGCTCACGCGCTGTGCTTGCAGATCTAGGTCCCGGATAAGATTATGATGTGGGGACCGTAGAGTCCGTCCACGAATTTTCGTACAGTGGAATAACTCATGTAGCTGAGCTAGGCAGTGGGACGTTCCCAAGAGCAATTGCGCATTGAAATAATTAAGCCTACTGACGGACGTCTATACAAGCAGTCCATTTCGTTCCCAAGGTAACGTTTGCGGTCATGTTCGTTCTGGCAAACGTTGACGCAGAGTGAATTCACAATTTGAAGCACACTTTACGTACGTGACTTACTTTCTTGATGGGAAAGGAACCTCTTCAACAACACACGGATACACTCACGTCTAGACAAAGTCCTGGTACATAGTAAATACAAAGTTCCGGTAAATACAGAAAAGATAACCTATGGCTAGAGAACCGTTGTGCTGGAAAGAAAACTGAGAGGCAGCAACCATCATTTCTATGGAACCTATCAAACGATGTGACAAAAGTTATTTTCCTAGCATTCTTACTCTAGTGAACCTTTTCTAACCAGTTGCTCCTGTATCAGTGGCTTAATTAGACTCCTAACGTCTCCAAACTTACGTAGAGTTTGCAATGAGCCAAGGAAGACTCAACGGACTTGCACTATGCAGTTCAACTATAGACCTGACGTTGATTATGATGCAGCTTTGGATACATTTGTTAATTAAGAAACAACCTCGCAGACTGTCTTTCTTGAACACACTAGACAGTGTACTGTACTTAAGTTAATTAGCCATAGTTTACTCGGGTTACAAGTTTCCTCGCACACATATCCATAATGTTTTGTGTGTCCCGCACACATATCACTGGACGGACCACAAACAAAATGACAGTGATATGTGTTTCCTCGGATTGCAAGTTTCCCAGCATACATATCCCTAGTGTTTTGTGTGCTCCAGCTAATACACCAGTAAATATAGTTGTTGTTCACCACACACGCACGCAGCACACAACTAATGTTAAAGTAGTAATAAGTGTACTGTACTGTACTACATACACTGTAGGTAAACACACCTAAACATTTTAGTGCTGTGTTTCCAATAAATTCTGGCATTGCTACTTGAATTTAGACTATTAATTAAATAAAGCTATTACAAAAAAACAATTAAAATCTCTTCCAATTTAATATCTGAAAAACTTTAAAAATTACCTAGACACACAACTGACATAGCCACTGCTTTTTGTCTAGTTCTGCCTTTACACAAGTACCCAAATGAAACCAGTTCTTGCATTTTTCGCATTGAATCATAGACGACATTGTCTCCGGCATTCGACAAGTGCAATACACTTCAATTTGACATTCGTATGTCACTCTCTTCCCTCTTCTTCTCTTTTTCATGGTTGGAAAAGATTGGAGATTGCCAGTTTCTAGTCCAGTTGATAAATGTTTTCACATCGAATGTAGATCAAACATCACAGCTTCTGGTTGCTCGCTGGAACACAGAGCTCTGGCATTTGCCACTGCAAATAGACCACAGTCTGATTAGATGGTCCAGCTTGTCTCTGAGTATCAATATACCTTTAATTAAATCAACCAATATTGAGTATTACATTACAAACAGTATTCAGTATTTAAATACTTCTACACACCTGACTGTGATGCATGGCAATGGAGTAAACAGGAAAGATGCAATCTGACTCTTCAAAGAAGTAGTAAGGTTGGTGGACGCACTGTCGTATACTTCAATCTCTCCAGGGCTACAACCAATAGCAGACACCATTAACCAGTGGTTCTGACCATTGTGAAGTATCTGGACAAACTCTGATGGCTGAACCTTAAATGAAAAATTCTGTCCAAGAAGTGTGTTCCAAAAGCCAGGTACGTTTGAAAACTGTACTTTTAAGCAGGTCTTGGGCAGCATTCACAAGTCTGTCATTTCGCCAACCATTTGTTTCAAGTATTTTCTTGTCATCTTCATTTAGTCCAACTATACCCAAAGTCTTGGTCCTGTGCCTTCAGTTGCTGGCGATGTATCTTCAGTAGTAAAGTCAATAATTTCGGTATCTGATGAGAAAAGAGAAAATGAATAAAGAATATGAAACATGTCATGAAACATTACATGAACAGAAAACAACATACTCTTTGTTTCCTCCGATGTAGTGATAGGTTCATGGTACAGCTTTAACTGGCTTAAGTTGACCCCTGTCTTGAGTTTCTCATTGTGTTTGTTTACCAGCAAACATGATGTTGCTGAGAGCTCTGCAATAGTGTATGGGCCAAGCCATCAATCTTCAGATTTGTGGCCCTTTTTGGTATTCTTCTTCATGTTGCGTCTCAAGACCTTGCATCCAATCTCAAATTGGTATTGAACAATCCTTTTGCGTCTTTGATACTGCTCCTTTTGCTTTTCCTGTGCAGTCGCAATTCGTTGCCCCACTTCACAGAAAAGAGATGTCTGCTTTTCAATAATCCTGTCTATCACTTGTTCAACGTCACAGTCTTGCCATTGCTTCTGGACATCACTCATGTCTGTACCATCTCCAGCCTTCTCAGTTTCTAATGGAAACCTTGGCTCACGTCCAGACATCATTCTAAATGGACTGGTGTTGGTTGTGCCTTGGCGACTTGTATTTCAATTTTGTTGCAAAGATCACCGAATCTAAGTACTTCTCCCAATCATCATCAGGTGAAGGCATCATTTTAGAGAGAGATCTGCAACCTACATACACATTACCTACCTTCATAAATTCAGTTTCTTGGTCACATATCAGGCTAACAGGAGCTCCATGATGACAGTGTATACCTAACACATCACACCCACTAAATTTTAGTTTTTTAAAAAAGATAAATTACTTAAGCTTTTCTAGTTTTGGTATCCAGACTCTTAAGCGACTATTTAAAAGAAAACTGACACAAAGGACTTGCTAACGATACTAAAAACCTTGTATATTGCTCTTACAACATTGAATGCTGACGTGTCTTGTATTGGGACAGCTTCTACGTACTTGCTGAAGTAATCTGTGATTGTTAGGACATACTTGATGCGATTTTTACTCTCCTGGAAAGGTCCTATCAGGTCCATGCCAACAAGATACCAGACTTCTGTGTGACCTTTAATGGGCTGCAATGGCAAAGCTGCAGATTGCAGTTGAGGAGCGTTTCTCTGGTATCTGTCACATAATTTGATCTATAAAGTTAAAGATACAAAATGCAATTTCTACGTCATATGAAGCAATTGCAAAGAATACAAAACAGCGTTCAACACGTAAGTACTGTATAGCCTTCTGTACTAATGTAGGGTACGAAGCTCTCGAGACACGAGGATCGAAGGCCAAACGAACACGCACTTGTATTTAGATTACAACAGACTCTAGACTACTAGTAAATGTACTACCGGAAGTGGGAGGTGCTAATTTCTCTACACTAAGTATGGCAAATACGCGCACTTCCCCTACACCTCCTATCGCGCAGACTATACAACCTTACCTTTTCTGTGATTTCTTTGTAATAGTTTGGCCAGTTAGGCTCGTCCCCAGACTCACGTGAGCCTGAGTCTGGGGACGAAGCTACCAGTAATATCGTTGTTTGATTTTTTCGATAGTAGCATCTCGTCCACCAGCTGATAAATGACATTCTGTGTATACACGTTCCACTTCTTCTCTCCCCTGTAACACCAAGCGCGAGAGAGTAGATTGTCCATCCGCCATTCTGTCCTCGTAATAAAGCCTCCCATCTTTTACCGAGTAGCTCTTGCTCGCTCGCCTCAGTACAAACTTCTCTGATTTCGTTAGTCCGTCTGGATACTCTCCATTTACAATATACGCGACCAGTCTCATATTGTTCCCTATCCATCGTGCGCGCCAATTTTGAATGGTTGGAGCACGCGCTCTTGCTGTGTCTTTGATGTAGACGTAGACAGTCCCGTGATAAGTGTGCGGGAGGGACACACAAATCACTAGGGATGTACGTGCGGGGAAACTTGTAACCCGGGGAAACACATATCACTGTAACACCGTCAGTACAGTACCGTCAGTACCGTCGGTACCGTCAGTGTACCGTCAGTGTACCGTCGGTACCGTCAGTGTACCGTCGGTACCGTCAGTGTACCGTCGGTACCGTCAGTGTACCGTCGGTACCGTCAGTACCGTCAAAATGACGGTTAGGAGAGGGAAGGGACGTTTGGAGTGGAGAAAACAGCATTTACTGACGGTTGGACAGAATTGGAAAGCCTTAGCATGCATAGTGTGGGATCTTGGAGCTAGAGACACTAGTGGTGTTGATGGTCCCAAAGTTGCTACAGAACACTAGATGTTCTCATGTCAGACATCTGGTAATCTTAGCGAGTGCATGGTCTCGTTGTTGGTGTTTGAGGTGAATTCCTGTTGACCTTTTACACAATAAGTGCTAATGACATTAGCAACTGTGGTTGCAGCAGGTGTTCTACTAATTACTGTTATAATCTCATGTTTTCTAGCTCTTTTACGTCAGCTCATAATTCCAGTTTTAGGTCGACTTGTCATTGAAATAATACTGTATTATCTGTCTGTCTGCCTGTGTTATGTTAGCCTCGACACTAGGTCTCCCGCTTTCGGTGGTCCGACCGCGCGAGGATAGCAATGGGACCAGAGCCATATATATATATATATATATATATATATATATATATATATATATATATATATATATGGCTCTGAATGGGACTGTACTGTATCACGTGATGTTCTCTCCGAAAAGGAAAGGGAGAACATCACATTAGTGTTATGTTGCATTTGATTCTAATGCAACTAGAGAACAGATAAAGTAACATCCTGAGGGATCTCTACGTAAAGAAACAATTTATATAAGTAAAACGTAAGACTAGACGACACAAGAAACAAGTCATCGGTGCCTTCATGTCAATCACACTAGACCACGTACCTCTAATTGCGCTTCCAAAAATATGTAGACTCGACTAGTTGATGAAGAGTCACCCGAGATCTCTCAAACCAAGTACGTACCAGACCGGACGCTGCGTTTTACACCACGTGATCATCTGCCATACCTTCTAGATGCAACGTCGCGAAAAACAATCACTCGACTTCCTTCGTAGACGTAGGCCTAGCTAGACAAGTCGTTCCTACACGACTTCTAGTATAGGCCTGTGCATCGATGGGGTGCATATGCAAAGCAAGCTCGATACTAGGTTACACAGTAGGCGCCCGCTTATGCGGCTGCTGACTAATCAAGTTAACGCAGCTGGCCTCCTCTCTACGCTGCATACATATACCCTACTGTGTCATTTAAATTAATAAATAATTAACTTATTAACATATAAGTTAATAACTAAGTGGTCGAAAGCTTCAGGAAAGAATCCAAACTCGAAACGCAATTACCAGCTCGTACTGTCACCACAATTCCCGTCCTGGCCAAATCCGTTCAATAAAATTGCAAAATAATCAACCGTACGCGACGACAGTTTGCGGTGGCGGTATCTCTCTAAACACCAACCAAGAACCAATACATGCAAAACAACAGAGTCTTGTATAGTTAATTGCAAATTGCCTTTCTGTTATTCCGTGTACTAGATTCTGAGATCTCTTTTTTTTGCCACTTAGCGCTGACACGACTGTCCATATAGCAAAACTCCATGCAGGACCAGAGGAACGTACGATCACAGTCGGTGTCTTTATAGATCTAGTCTCTATATAGATCTATGTATATGCTCACAGCCTTTGAACTGTACATGTTCTGCTACAACATTATTAGTGTATACACTAGCCCTCACCCGCGCGCTGTATGGGCGGTAGGTATGGCGTTAGCACCTAGTAGATAGTAGCTACCTAGGCGAATAGAACAACAAACTCCGGCTGACAAAGTCTGGCAGCGGACGCATCTTGCACTCTGAGAATGGCGTACAGTGCGGGCGCATCTTGCACTCTACCAGTAACTGTTCAAGTGTTGTGAGAATGGCAAACAACAAAGATGACTGGCGAGTGCACGTCCGCATACTCCGTTATTTGAACAAACAAACTCCGGAACATCTCATTTCAGGCCGCCAAAGTCTCGTTTCTGACCGTCGGAGGCAGTCCGGGCGAAATCCAACTCGACCGTTGGTCTCCGACGGCCGATCTCGACCCTTCCGCCGCATTTCGCGACGATCCGAGACCGGCGTCGTGTCGATCGGCGCGTTACTACAGATATCCATCCATCCAGACAGATGGAAGCGTGGGTTAGCGGTACATAGTCTATGATTAGTCGCCTATAAGTCGATTACATGGCAAACGCTTGTTGGTCTATTTTCTGATCCGATCTGCATGCGCATCTCTAATACTGAAGGATGTGTCACACCCAGTCGTGCGCATTCTTTCTTCGCCTCGCAAGCATTCAACCGTCTAGTGCGGCTTCTCTTTTCTTCCAACTTACCAGGTGAATAGACTTCTAGTGGCTATACCCAGATGATAATCGCTTGACGACTTGTACTCTCGCGTTGTTCTTATTCTAGTCTAGCGATTCTGTGGCTACAACCAAGATCAATGCCACTGCCGCTGTTTGGTCTTGTTCTCGTGTGTCTCGCAGGTGCGGGCAATGGTCTTCGTTGCCACCTCGACCCGACCGTAAACGGGGAAAACGCAACAGAATGCGACAACGGGTACTGCTTTACAGGAATTCACGGGCGCGGCTGTCTTGATAATTGCTCCACAAACGATACCATTACAGTCTGCTGCGATTTTGATTACTGCAATAATGGAACGGATGCGACACCATCAGGCGTTCCTATTCAATGTTACTCTTGCTCGACTGACAGCAAAGATCGGTGTGATGAGCAGCAAACCCTAGTACCGTGTGAAGTAGGAAAACTGTGTCGCACTGTAGTGCACACGCTATCATCAATTTTTGGAGGAGGAGTCAGTTCGGTTCAAAAAAACTGCTTTTCCAGAGAAACGTGCAAGGAATTAGATGAATGCAATACAGATATGGGTGGAAACTGCATTAGATGTTGTGATTGTGACCGTTGTAATGAAGGAGATATTGACACTCGACCTAGGTGCCCAGAACCTAGTACTCAACCAAATACCCCGACTCCAAGAGTTACTCCCAGTATTACAAGTACAAGTGCAAAGACTACAGTCGCTCCAAATGTTACAAGTGCAAGTACAATTACAAGTACAATTACAAGTACAAATACAAGTACAAACATTACAAGTGGTGCTGCAAGTATTCTTAGTCCACTATCAGAAATCCTGTTTGTTGTTGCTGTCACATGTACAGTCATGTGAAACTAGCCATCCTACTGAACAGCAACTGGAAGTGAATCAGTATGCTTTCCAAATATTCGTGTGACACTGTATTAGTTAGACTATAAACACAGCACCACTAGTAGGGTTGCTGATATGATTCTCATTTGACTAGTGTTTTGTTCTGGTTTGTTGACTTACAATAGATTACACATGGAATATTGAAGCTTGCCCAGTAGCACAGCTCATCGGACAGATCTTAACTCACAATTAGGTATTTGTGCCACATGTGATCACTGGGTGCATGTATATACTACTGAAGTCCATTCCAAGATTAATTAGGTTAATAGAGCCCAGGGAAGCTTGGTGGACAATTAACGCATGCAATTAGAGGGAGGCTGCAATATGCTATGGAACTTGGTTGTAATACTAATTTTTTACTCTGCAGCAGTGGTTGTAAAGCACTGCCATCAGTATCTGCTTCAGGTTGTACTTCAGTGGTGCAGCTACTATTGAATATCAGATGGTATTGTAGGACTAACAATGAACAGGATGGTTACTAGAGGACTAACAGTAGAATTCAAAATAAGTGGGGAAGTCTCTTAATTAATTAACACAACAAGTCTGGTGTTCCTGTCTTAATTAACTCTGCATCAGGGCTCTCTTATTACCTCGATCGGTCATTTACCCTACTGAAGATTGAAACGACGTTTCGAATGTGATGTAGGCTACCCGTGGGTCTGGCAATGCTGCACCTTCTCACCCTGAAGAAATCCTTTGGACACTCAAGACGGCAAAGGGGCTAGCTAAACTTTTAAATGCATGCACGCAAATACAGAAAGAAGGCGAGTCGTTAATAGAGAAAGAAGGCGAGTCTTTATTAATATAACATGCTGAATCTAGAGGATGTGACGTTAATTATCTTTTTCTTTTACTAATAGAGAAAACAAAGTTTTAAAAGTCAGTCTGTGTGTTAGTGCAAGTCTAGATGCTGCATAGTGCAAACACACTCACTAATTCTAATTAGAAATGGACTTGACAGGATACCTTCTACAGCTATCTTTTGAAAATTTCTTCACTGTCCTATTTACGTATCCATGTGTTATAACATGAAAATGTACTCTTGGTATGTGCATGATGTGGTAGTACTGATATGCGAAAATATACTAGCTACTGTATTAGAGGAATAATTAATTAAATTCCTTAGGTAAAACTGTATAGACTCGACGCAGTCTCTCTCCGCCCTCGTCATTCCCCGGATAGTCAAACTGTAGCCTCGTGAGTGACCACGCGGGCTCGATGTAGTCTCGCGTAGCCAGAAGTATTTCGAAACGGTCTGGCTACGCGAGACTAGGCTCGATGCATTGAGGAGTGAATTTCCGAAAAAGCCGAAAGCGCAGCAAGCCTGGTCACGAAGATGACGACGATCATATGATAGTGACTGTATGTTTTACTACGGAAGTATAGAGATAGTTCGTACTGGGGTGGAGAGTAGGCGTTCCCTGTAGTACCCGTACATTTGCCGCCATTTTACAGGGTAAGCTTCCGTCCTCGGCAGGTATCTCTTTGCGACGGCGACTTGTACAACATTTCAAAGACGTTCGACTGTGTGTTAGATAATACGGCGCTAGTATACTAATTGCGAAAGATTTAAAGCAAATTTTATCAGTGAATTCGCGAGTTTGACGTGATTTCTTAGTCTGATGGTCGAGTGCGGTAAATCATAAAGGTAACATAAAGATAACGAGATGTATTCTGACAGCAGACAACTCTCTACTCCAGTCCACCTCCTTCTTCTCCAGCTGTTTTTTGCCTTTAGTAAACGGAGGGGTTCCCCTCAGCCATTACCAAACTGGCATAGTCAAGCCTCTGTCAGCCAATATAATGTCTCCTAAGGATACATATTATGTTACTTATGATATGTATGTAACACACGACCAATACTACACACACACACACACACACACACACACACACACACACACACACACACACACACACACACACACACACACGACCAACACTCGCCCACACACACGACCAACACACACACGACCAACACTCGCACGACCAACACACACACGACCAACACACACACGACCAACACTCGCACGACCAACACACACACGACCAACACACACACGACCAACACACACACACACACACACACACACACACACACACACACACACACACACACACACCACCACCACCACCACTACCACAACCACCACCACAACCACCTTACCTGGCAGTAAATGTTCCATAAGTTGAGATTTTTCAACAACCTCTTTGTCTGACATGCGTCCACCAACACACTGCGACACAAATGATATAGTCCCTCGTGGTGAAATCCCAAGCAAAAACTTTATTGTTGAATGGTGCTTATAGTGACTCCATTACTTATGCACAAGCAAGAAGATCTGAAGGCCTCTCCATAAATACTTCAGTGCAATCAATAATCACACAACACTTTTTAAAGAATCTTTTGAAGGAAGTAGGCATAGTTTGTCGTAAGGTCTCTCTGTCTGGCCACTTTATCAGGCGTGATGTTCTAATGGCAGTTGCTTCCATCACTCGCTGAAAACTTCTTGACACTGTTGTTCTGTGAATGCCAAATCTGTATGCTATGTCCTGATCACAAATATTTAGTCAAAGTTTCATAAGAAACATGATAAAAGCAAAAGTCTTAGGGAGTTTTGAACCATCTGCTAGAGTTGGCGAAACAGGGTTAATTAAACAGAGCGAGAAATATTGCCCATTCAGGAATCTCTAAAAGACAACAAATCCAAGAGTAGACTGCTTTGTGGTGTGTGTGTGTGTGTGTGTGTGTGTGTGTGTGTGTGTGTGTGTGGTGGTGTGTGTGTGTGTGTGTGTGTGTGTGTGTGTGTGTGTGTGGTGTGTGTGTGTGTGTGTGTGTGTGTGTGTGTGTGTGTGTGTGTGTGTGTGTGTGTGTGTGTGTGAATCCATTTAAAACCTGTGTAAAAACTTCAGCTTCTGTTGATCTGCTTTAAGAACCTCAAATGATTCAGAACTTTTTTGCATCTTCCTTGACTTTGAGAATGTCCATTTGCAGCCACTCATTGTCTTCCTGAAGAGCTTTGTTGTCTTTCAAAAGGCAGTCCTTCTCTCTTCGAAGACACTCACATTCATTCCTCAGCTTCTCTATTCCATTTTCATGGATTCAATGCTCTCTCCTTCAAGGTCTGTTTGACAAGCACAACCAGTCACTGCGTCTGTTTCAGTGGCGTCTAGTGCTAGAAATGTATCCGTTGGCGGGTGGTGATCAGTCTCTAGAGAAGCGTCCTTGTCATCATCAACGGGTGCATCTACTACCCTACGTTTGTTTCCCCCAGTGCTGTTAGGTGTACTAGGCCTTCTCTTGAGACGAACGAATCTCTCTCCACTGTAAGTGCTCGTAGCAACATAACCCATCCTTGCAGATGGTACCCAGTCAGGGTTAGTTGAATCATACACAGAGAATGGCTTTCCTAGAATCATTCAGAGTGGCATAGATTACTATTTATTACAGAAAACACTAGCAATGACAGCTCTACCTGACAGAAAGTGTTCAGAGCAACCACGCGAATGCTGCGACGGTTTCCAGTCCTTTCTGTTTACGCTGGATATCCACGCTGCCCGTCGTCTGTAGCCTCGAATTTCCAGACCAGAGAACGCGCGAAGAGCGCGAACTCTAGTCTGGACCGAGTCGATACTAATAATTCTTTTTAAAAAAGCGATTTTGGAAGTATTTATCAATAGTGAGTGATGCTAAATGATAGTCTAACAGCGTAGGATCGTTTTACCTAGATCAACATATCATTTGTAAATGCCATGAAATCTCAGAAACAAAGAAGAGACGTCTGCCGTGTTTCCGGTGATATCTTGGTGGACGGCATGAAACCTAGGCTCGAGTGTCCAGCCGGTTACTGCCCCCGCGGGGGGAGTGACGCGAATTGTTTTGGGCCCACTTTCTTCAGTACCCGGATAAACGTCCCGCATACCCTGTAATCTGCACGTGACGTTGGCAGAAGAAACGTAACATGATTGTATTGTTGTTTGCGTTCGTTGACTACTGCGCACCTTGCGATGCCACACCATTGACGTTGCTGAAGCGGTAGCTGCGTCGTAATTTTCGAACTCGGGGGCCATCAAAGCACATACGCACAGAGTAGCTATAGCAGGTAGGCTAGACGTTTCGTCTACCTTACGTTGGGCTAACTTATTTTTCTTAGTTCGTAATTCAGCAGAAATCTGCGTCAGTGCACTTAAATCACAAAAGGAGCTGTTCCAACTTTCAGCTGTTCAACCAGAGACCTCTTCAAACTGGTGTACACGTAATACAGCTAGCTATCTATTAAAATATGCAGACTACTAGTAGCTAGACTACGGTACGTATAGTCACGTAGACATAGATTAACTTTTTACTTCTTCAGGAACAGTGCATGGGCTTACACGTAATCTATACCTTACATTGTATATCTATAGTAAACATGCTTCTAGGTATAAAGTTTATAATAAACTGTCAAGCATTTTTGCTGTTCTGCTGAATACTGGCGGACAGACTGAGCTGTCTCTTTATCTTTTGTATTCGCTTCGGCATCACATACCTACTGACAGAAGTTGTTTGAGTTGATCTCCTACTATTAAACACATTGGGGCGGCCAGCTTTTGCAGGAACAGAGCTTGAATTTTTCATGTGTTTTCGTCTGCTGAGGGCTGTAGGCTGCACCCGAATTCTTTGCCTGTGCTTTGTTATCCCTGTATGACTGCCAAAAGTGTGTAATGCTGAAACCAAACGCTGCTGCTTGGTCGGTGGATGTGTTGATTTTCCTCAACATTTCCACTTTTTAACAGCTGTCAGATACCCATCATCATTTGTCATGTTGGGGGCAAGTCCAGTTTCTAGGTCAACCATGACTTCATTGAGACTTGTTTTGACTGTCTCAATTGTCTGATTCTTGTCTTCACCACTACTGGGTATTTCAGTCTCCTTCATGGTTGTTTTCTGCCTTTTCTATTGGAACAGATCATCATCCAGCATGGCTGATTCTTTGAAAGAATGCCATATGTCTTCATTATGCCATTGAATATCAACAGAGAGGGACTGCAAGTACTCTTTATCTGACTTTTGGTGAAGACTGCTATAGAAGCTAATGGGTTGGCAATCTTTTTACAAGAGCTACGCCTTCAAGGAGCTGATGGGGATCAACAGCAATGAGGAGTGGAGAACGTGAAGGATGAGAAGTTGGCTGTTGTGGAGGACAAAGCAACAGCATTGGGTACAGATTGTAGTGACTGGATCGTGTAGCACGTGTTTGCTGATAGAGTGACGGATAAGCAGACAAACGGATAGACTGACACTGTCACAGACAGATGGATAGACGGACAGATGGACAGACACACAGATGTACAGATGGACAGACTCATACAGACAGATGGACAGACTCATAGACAGAGAGATAGACAGGCACACAGGCAGACAGATGGATAGACACACAGACAGACAGATGGATAGACACACAGACAGACAGACAGATGGACAGAAATGGATGGGACAGACAGACAGACAAACAATGGACAGACAGATGGACAAACAATTGACAGACAGACATACAAACAATGGACAGACAGACAGACAAACAATGGACAGACACATAGACAAACAATTGACAGACACAGGCAAGCAGTGGACAGACACACAGACAAACAATGGACAGACACACAGACAAACAATTGACAGACAGATGGACATACAGACAGACAGGTGGACAAACAATTGACAGACACAGGCAAGCAATGGACAGACAGGTGAACAAACAATTGATAGACACAGGCAAGCAATGGACAGACAGGTTGACAAACAATTGACAGACACAGACAAGCAATGGACAGACACACAAACAAACAATGGACAGACACACAGACAAACAATTGATAGACAGACGGACAAACTATTGACAGATGACAAATGTATCATGAATGGTAAATACACCACACACACACACACACACACACACACACCCACCCACGCCTATCTGCCACACCCACGCACTTTTTATCTAAACTCATTTCAAGTCTCTGTTTGTCTATTGTGTCCTTTTTTGTGGTGTGAAACACAGAAGTTGCATGACATCGATTAGTTTATGTGTTGGATGTATTTCATATGTGTTGCAGGGTTGAGGCGATCGAATGGCTACGAAAGGAGACGATTGTTACTTCTATTATAATACTGAATGTCTGAAGGTACAGTTGATATAGTCACCAATCATGTGAATTATTGATTAATAATTTATTAATATAAATTAATTGTATGCTATTTCTTTATATTAATAAATAAAAAATAAATAAATAAATAATTTGCATACAATTAATTTATATAAATAAATAAAAATATAAATTAATTGTATGCAAATTATTGATTTATTAATTAATAAATAAAAATAAATTAATTAATAATTTGCATATAATTAATTTATATAAATTAATTGTATACAATTTTTGTTATTTAATAATAATTTATTTATATAAATTATTTGTATGCAAATTATTTTTTATTTTTTGTACGTCTTGACTGTCGTCTTTATTCCAGGGTGACCAATGCCCTTTCCGTCACAGTTAAGCTGCACTCGGTAACAACACTGTCTGTACGTTGTGGCTACAAGGATTGTGCTTTCGATCAGCATGTCCGTTCAGACATATGCATATCACTGCGAATGGTGACACTTTCGTCTATTTCTCACATTCTTGTGAGAATGTCGAATGTTTAGCCGTTGAAGAGTGAGTTGTTATGTTGCTTTGAGATTCAACCGAGTGGCCGCCTCAAGCCCAACTGTCCTTTCAAGCATTTCAAGCCGAGAAATGTGAGCACACTGGGAACGAGCTCAATGCCGGTGATGTCAACGACACAGCCAGTTGGTACGTTTTAATTAATTAATGGGAGAGTTTAGGGGATAGCAGCATGTACAGACAAGTGGGCAAATGGTTGGACTTGATAGACAGACAGAGGGAAAGAGACGGATGATGGGAAGTTGATTGGATGGAAGGGAAGACGTGTAGACAGATGGAGAATCAAAGATGTTTGGATGGATGGACAGACAGATGGACAGACAGACAGACAGATGGAGAATCAAAGATGTTTGGATGGATGGGCAGACAGACAGACAGACAGATGGACAGACAGACAGACAGATGGAGAATCAAAGTGACTAGCCTCCACCCTGTCCCGACTCTACTTCCTGTCTGTACAGCATGACGCAACTTCCACGTACGGATGGGACGGACAAAATGGCACTTATCTATAGATGTTTGGATGGATGGATAGACAATGGACAGACAGACAGATGGAGAGAAAGACAGACAGAGAGATGGACATACAGACAGACAGGCAATGGACAGACTTACAGACAGACAGACAATGGACAGACAAGTAGACAAACAGACAGAAAGATGGACAGACAAGTAGACAGACAGACAGAAAGATGGACAGACAGATAGACAGATGGACAGACAGACAGACAGGCAAATGGACAGACAAGTAGACAAACAGACAGAAAGATGGACAAACAATACACAGACAGGAGAGAGAGAGAGGACAGACAGAGAGGTGGACATACAAACAGACAGATGAACAGACAGACAGACAGACAATGGACCGATAAGTAGACAAACAGACAGAAAGATGGACAAACAATGGACAGAGAGATGGACATACAAACAGACTAATGGACAGACAGACAGACAGCGCAGACAGTTGATTGGCTGACAGATTCATGAATGAAAGAAGACACTAATCCTGTACAATCCCTCCATCCCTCCACAGTAAAGATCTACATTTTGTATTTTGTTTCAGTTGCTGTCAGACCGTCTGTTCGTGCTTCCACCAACTTGGTTCAAGCACAGGACAAGGAGACACCAAATTTCCGTGAGAATAACTCTTGTGTGTTGCTTGGGTAAATATCAGTAATGAGAACTCATCTCTTGTGTCAGTTGGAGTTGTAAAGGAAGGGATGACGTCTCTATCAGCCCAGTCAGACAACAAAGGAACATCAAATTTGACTGTTAGTGGGCAGATAGTCACACCAAGAAAACCAATAGGTGAGGGTGTGTGTGTGTGTGTGTGTGTGTGTGTGTGTGTGTGTGTGTGTGTATGTGTGTGTGTGTTTGTCTGTCTGTGTTTGTGTGTGTATGTGTTTGTCTGTATGTCTATCTGTCTGTCTGTCTGTGTTTGTCTGTGTTTGCCTGTCTGTGTTTGTGTGTGTGTGTGTGTGTGTGTGTGTGTGTGTGTGTGTGTGTGTGTGTGTGTGTGTCTGTCTGTCTGTCTGTCTGTCTGTCTGTGTCTTCCTGTGTGTGTGTGTGTGTGTGTGTGTGTGTGTGTGTTGTGTGTGTGTGTGTGTCCAAGTGCCTGGATATTATCCTTGCTGTCCCGGATTTCTTGTACACGACGTGCTGTGCAGAAAGTCAACAGTAACGATTCCGGTATTTGTACTTCTTGTTTGATTCTAATGTGGTAGCATCTTTCTTGGCCTCAACATGTGTTGAATATGTGTGTGCTGTTAGGAGCATCTTCTGCATGCAGTTTGGCATGGGAATGGTCTGCTAACCACATAAATCAGGAATTGGGTATAGCAATTGAGTGTTAGAGCAGCAGTTGAAAAAATTCTTGGTACGTTTCTAATAAATAAATAGATTTTGGGCAAGGATTCAATTATCAAGATTGATATTCTAAACATTTGTGTGTAAGCAATGCTAGTATGTATACCTTGCTTTGTCAACATTTGCTTAATATTTAATTTAAAGAATTTTGAGAAATTTTTAGAATAATTTGACGTGTGCTGGTGTGTGCTGGGTTTGATAGTTAATTAATTCAACATCTAAAATTTAGTTTCAATCACTTGTCTGTTAATTTGCAGTTTGATAATGATTTATACAGCCTACATTGATTGATTTGTACCACCAATTTATATATAGTCAATATTATTGTATACAGGCAATATTGATTGATGTATACTGTACAGTAAATATTGATTGATGTATACGTTAGCAATAGTGTTGAGCTTAACCTTGTTTCGAAGACTGACATTCTCTATTTCAAGTTAGTCAAGAAGCAGCAAAACGTCTATGTGGAAACATGGATTATTTTGGTGACCTTGTTCTTTAGTGTGGACATGGACTTTTTTTGTGGATAAAACCCCATGATGCAACCAGTGAAATTATTTGGCATGCACTGCTTGTAGATAACAAGGAATTCAAACAAGAACTAAAACGAAGGAGCGAGCAATAATAGTCTTACTATATATCAACCAATATTGACTGGCTGTATAAGATCATATTGACTATATATAAATAGACTGTATAAATCAATCAATGTAGGCTGTAGAAATCATTATCAAACTGTAAATTTACAGACAAATATGATTTTAGGTATAATTTTACATGTTGAATTAACTATCAAACCCAACACACCTCATTTATTCAAAAAAATTCTCAATTTTAAAAAATTAAGTATTAAATAAATGTCAGAAAAGTGAGGTATGCTATACATTCTTTACATATACTTTACATGCATACGATACATGGTTTGGTTGCAGCCAATAATACGGAATGAGGATGTGCATGTGTAGAGGTATGGTTGGCGGGTGAGGGTCACCTCGTGATGAATTTGAAGCTAAAGAAGAGATCTCATTCTAGGAACACTTTCACTTGAGAGAGGACTGCAATTTGCCTCTGTAATTTTTGGAATAAGTTTATTTCTTGTGGCAGGGTACAAGACCTACGATACCACAAATACGACTCAATGTTAACTAATTAAGTTGTCAATATTACAGATAATCGTGAAATATTGGATTGGCTACGTGTATCAATCGGTATCGGCTTGTATTGGTCTAGATTATCAGTTATTGGAGAATAAGTAAAACTGTTTTATCAGTGCAACTTTAGCAAAAAAGGGTTTTTGTACATGTTCCAGTGCAGGCGTGTATGTATGTTTTGCCTTTAACAGCCAGTGCTGCAAAAATGGTGCAGCTATACTTTTTTTGTGGTGTTCTGGACAGCAACAAATGTTCATATATATTGGTCCCTTGAAAATCAATGGTTCAGCGAGTGTGGTCCATGTCATTACACTGTACAAGTAACCAGTTCATGTACTGTACAGTCTTTTAATTAATTGATTAATTAAATGAAAAATTTTACTGAAGAAATGCTATGCTTAATATTATGCATTGTGTGTAGGACATGTGAAGAAGATTGCATATATTTGGAAGGTTGGATCAATGAATGGCATGTCAAAGTAGTGTCCAGCAAAATCATGCCACCATTCAAGCTGCTAGTGCAACAGCTGCGACATTTGTTTATCAGTTTACGATGCTGTATAATTCAATTCTAACCAGTTAGTCATTACCGGTTGGATATAATAATATAAATACACACACACACACACACACACACACACACACACACACACACACACACACACACACACACACACACACACACACACACACACAACAAACCACATATATAATAAGCTAAGTCTACACTGAGCACTGATAACAATCTGTGGCATATCAGTACTGAGTAGCAAGTCAAATAACAACCTGTTTGTAGTTGTGTGTGTACAATGTTGCATTTAGTAACTCTTGCATACTGCTTCAAGTGTGCTTTAGCGAATTACGGTTAATTAGTAAAATTCACGTACATATACCTGGGAGGCAATGGAGTTGACTTCATGTATTGCTCGGAACTCTCTAATTCCTGCAAGATTGAATACGCCAAATAGGAATGCACCGGCTTGAGTGTTGTCTCCAGCCTGCTCATTGATTCTTCCAGCCAGATTTCTGCAGGCAGACTCACTGGGCATCATTGGGCTATTGTGTGGGTCGCTAGAATGAGTGGCTTTGGGCACAGTGATGAGCTGGCCCTTCTCTAGACTCACATTGGGAAAGGTCAGTCTCGTACAATCTTGCCTGTTTAGGTGTCTAGCGGACCTAGATGCATTGAAAAAGAAGTAGACACGTGATGGAGTGCAGATGAGTTTCATGTACGTGTGCATAAGTACGGCTTCACTATCTAACCTGCCCTTGAATGTCGTAAGAAAAGAGCTCGAAAACTTGGCAAACATGTCGCGAAATCGAAAAGAGCGCGAAAGAAACAGGCGGGAGTAAACGCACTTTTGACTGGATTTGGCGCTAAAGCACGTGCAGATTACAGCGTATACGGGACGTTTATCCGGGTCCTAAAGAAAGTGGGCCCAACATCCTCTTCCCCGCGCGTGCTCCACGTGTTTAGGCACGTGCTTTTTGTTCCACTCGCCGGACTGGTAACATATTATGTCACGTGAAGAACTAGTTCTTCACGTGGTAGGTTTTCGGTGCATTGATTGGTCAAAACTGCAACGCGAGACGAAAAATGTTGTTACAAGGGCACGCGTAGGATCCTATTGAGTCGCAATTACCTTGACTATTAGACGATTATTAGCAATAGTTGTCGTCACGCAAGGTGCAAACTCACTAGTGCCTCTGCTGTGGACATCATGACAACGACGTCTTCTCCAGCCGGAATTGACAGAGATGTCTCTAGCTGCTCAGTACGAAGCGAATGGTAGCCAATAGACGACAGGAGCGCGTACAAGGTGCATTCGCTACCGATAGATAGTGAGGCTACAATGTTCATGAAGCGAGGATTTTGCTCGTTGCAACGAAAGCGATCTCCTCTGTAACTCTAGTTTCTGAACAGTCCCTAGAAAGAGCGTAAAGCTTTGTGTTTTTTGTTTTGGCTGGCGACGTTTAGCGTAGTACTCTCGTGAGACTAATTACTCGTCACCATATTTATCAGTGCAGGTGGCAACAATTTACAGGATCGGTTTCTAATTAAACTAATGAAAATATGGTCACATGACATAATATGTTACCAGTCCTTCTCCTAGCGAGTGGAACAAAAAGCACGTGCTAAAACACGTGGAGCGCGTGCGAGGAGGAGGACTGGGTACGAGTCTAGTCTGGACCAAGTCGATACTAAAAAAAATTTTTTTAAAAACCATTTCGGAAGTATTTATCAATAGTGATGCTAAATGGTAGTCTAACAGCGTAGGATCGTTTTACCTAGATCAACGTATCATTTGTAAATGCCATGAAATCTCAGAAACAAAGAAGAGACGTCTGCCGTGTTTCCGGTGATATCTTGGTGGACGGCATGAAACCTAGGCTCGAGTGTGCAGCCGGTCACTCCCCCCGCGAGGGGAGTGACCGGCTGGACACGACCGGCTGGACACGACCGGCTGGACACTCGAGCCTACATGAAACCACGACACATTGATTCTTTGGCAGACTGCTAGCTAGTCTAACCGCTCGACTGGTGAGACTACCACTCAACCAGTTGTCAAACATGAGGGTCTAGCGACGCTGCTGTGCATGTCCTCTCACCGCAAGCTTGAAAATATCGAAGAACTGAAGCTGAAACTAAAACTAAGATGTGTGCGTGCACCAGAGTCTTCATCACGGCTCTGGCGTGCACTTAGCCGCCCACGCGGGTTTCAGACTCGCGCAATCAGCGCTAGTGCACTTAGAATAACCAATTACTGCTAAACCAATCGGAATTTACAACCGACATTCCGGCTATGAGGAGCTGATTGGCTTAGAAGGCTATTTCTGAAATCATTTTAGTACCGACTTGGTCCAGACTGGAGTTCGCGCGCTTCGCGCTCTCTCTGGTCTGGAAAATCGAGGCTACATCGTCTGTTGCTCAGATGACGCGTTTCATGTCCCTGACTGGTTAGTATAGCCTGTATAGAATAAAAACGTATGTTGCTGCCCTGACTTCTACGATTGTGGCAGCCAAAAACACAGCAACTATCAGGGAGTGCGGTAGCACTCCCTATGTAGCCGCACTCCCTATGTAGGGATGCGAAGAATCTAAAATGGCGCCCCATACAAAAGTATCCAAACGCATCCGAACCGAATCTCTCAGAAGTCATTACAGAGCTCTTGGACCCACGTAGCGCTCAACTTCAAACGTTCCTAATAGTAGCCAGACTGTCACCGCTGACACTAAGCGCCTCAGAAGCCAGCTATCGGCAAGTAAAAAAACCCAATTTATTCTTTGACATTTCACATTTCACTTTTGTCCGCCAGGCTAGCGCCTCACTCAAAGCAGCTACAACGACGAGAGTCACACCAAACGATTCGCTCTTGTCCGAAGAATTGCACTGACCCAACAGCTAGAAATGTGCTAGTCTCGCGTAGCCAGACCCCTTTCCGCCGCGTCCTCCCCGGCGAAATGGGGTCTGGTGAACGGCCTTTGATGTCGCCGTGTGCCGCGTAGCCAGAAATCGGCTATCTAAAGACCGGATTTTGTTTCTTAAACGCTTCACTAAAGACCAGACTGGTATGCACGCAGTGCAATCCTATCTCTTTGGCTTTTCTTGTTCCGTAGAGAACAACTCGAAGACTACAGCTAGAGTCGTTGCTGTTTGTGAAATCTGCATGTTTACAGCAGCGATTAAATGCGGCCGCGGGAACGTTGACGTCGACAGGCTTCGATTTCATGCAATCATGATCGACGTCGTACGATCTAGTGTTGTGCGCTCGCGTCACAACGGAGACTGAATGCGAACGTACTGGTTGGATGCGAACGTACTCGGTGCTATTTGCTGTTTGCTGTTTTTTGACGTCTAAAGCGACCACAGACAGTCCAGAGTGAGCGATATCTGGAAGGGCTTGGAGCTGCATGGCGTCATCGAAACAAGATGAGTCGTCTTTCTGTGTTTGGGTAATCATTTCATGTGTTTTGTGCATTGCTTTGGTGAACACATACAGTAGCAACCAGGAAGAGACCGCGTTGTGATTGGAGTAATATGAACGGAAGCAGCTTGGGTTGCAGACTTCACTTCTGACACTGCATGTCAATCTGTGGAAATCTGTGAAACACGCAAGTATCTACTACTTACATTATATGATATCTGCCTGGTCCTGAGTAACCTTTACGTAACGATCAACACTGCATGCGTATACTGCATGATCACCATGTATTAATTCATAGATATACATATATGGTAGTCCATATATAGCTAGTCTAGAGATTTTTACTAAATCTTTTGTACTAAATACGGCAACTTTTGGTCACTGTATCTTCTGCTCAGATCAAAGTTGGGGTCCCACTTTATATTTCCATCAGATTGTATTGATTTGCAAGAATTTCGTCTAGTTGATATGTATTCACAGTCGAGATGAAAGAAAAATTTTTGATGTCATTTAGTAAAGTAGACAGCACATTGAGAGTTCTGATAGCTACAACAGCATTTGGGATGGGTGCTGACATTCCCAACATTAGGTGGCTTGTTCATTGGAGTCCTCCAAGACTCATTGAAGATTTTGTCCAAGAGACCGGGCGAGCTGAAAGGGATGGCTTGACAGCAACTGCACTGCTTGTCTAGGGACATCTGCACAGGACAGTTTCATCCTCGATGAAGAAGTATGGACAAATTTTACAACTTGTCTTAGGAAGTGCTTATTTGCTGATTTTTTATTTACTGGTAGTGAAGACAGTGCAGGAAAAGGATGTGGTTGTTGTGATGTTTGTGTACTTAGTTGTGACTGTGGTAACTGCTGTACCTTTGACCTTCCAGTGAAATAAATAACTGCATGTTGTAATAACTGTCTAAATTCTAGATCATGTAGCGCTGCATGCATGATCATAAATCATGCAATGAAACATAACTGTCTGACATGTCGACGTGCTTTTGTGTTTGATGAAACCACCAGATGCTATCACCTTGTTGGGCAAGAGAAAACAATTGGATGGAAGTAGTCTCCCTGAAGCTCCACATACTCTGGAAGTTACACTGCAGGAACACGCGTAATATATAGCTCTTCCAAACAACACATCAAATCTGTACGTACCACCTTGGGACATCCAGCATTTCTGTCAACGTGGTCTCTTCCTGGTTGCTACTGTATGTGTTCACCAAAGCAATGCACAAAACACATGAAATGATTACCCAAACACAGAAAGACGACTCATCTTGTTTCGATGACGCCATGCAGCTCCAAGCCCTTCCAGATATCGCTCACTCTGGACTGTCTGCGGTCGCTTTAGACGTCAAAAAACAGCAAACAGCACCGAGTACGTTCGCATCCAACCAGTACGTTCGCATTCAGTCTCCGTTGTGACGCGAGCGCACAACACTAGATCGTACGACGTCGATCATGATTGCATGAAATCGAAGCCTGTCGACGTCAACGTTCCCACGGCCGCGTTTAATCGCTGCTGTAAACATGCAGATTTCACAAACAGCAACGACTCTAGCTGTAGTCTTCGAGTTGTTCTCTACGAAACAAGAGAAGCTAAAGAGATAGGATTGCACTGCGTGCATACCAGTCTGGTCTTTAGTGAAGCGTTTAAGAAACAAAATCCGGTCTTTAGATAGCCGATTTCTGGCTATGCGGCACACGGCGACATCAAAGGCCGTTCACCAGACCCCATTTCGCCGGGGAGGACGCGGCGGAAAGGGGTCTGGCTACGCGAGACTAGAAATGTGCAAAGTCACCTTGTATCAGTCAACTAAAAAAATGGAGAGACCGTGGGAAAATTCCCGTATCTCGGTAAGTACGCCCCCTACACCGTTGCTACACACATCATTCGAAAGCACGTGACTAGGTGGAGTCAGATCTCTGGACAAATTAACTCTATAGATCCTGTGTTCGTAGATACAGCATATTTCCTGAAAGAGACTCCTCCCATCATTACCGACAAAGAATACCGCCAGTAAATGACACTCACGACACTAATTGTACTAATCATTGTTATCATTCTCGTCGTCTCCTAGCAGGATCTCTTCACTGTCTGAAGAGTCCTCTGCACCTACTTCTATAGCTAGACTTTCTACTGCTTGTTCTACCACGCCGTCTGATGTTCTGTAGTGGTTTTCCACTTTCTGGATAACGTGGTCGACACACTTCTTCCATTTGGCCGCCGTCATGATTTCAACGTCTCCTCTGGCCAGTTGTTCGATGGCTCTCATTGTAAAATCCTTGTTGTGGTCTGCAGCGTCTCCTTTGACTTGCGCCCATACCAGTTCTATACGATTCAGTTCACGATGGCCCACCGGAAGTCTGAGGACCTCATGACCACCTTTTCCTGATGGCACTCGGATACCTCCTCTGCCATCATAGTCTAGCCAGCAACGTTCATGGGTATGATGGGCGTTCAACCAGGTTTCATAGACTATCGTTCTATTGTCGGAACGGAAAGTTTGTATTTTTCTCAGGTAATCGTGTCTCGCTGCAATTATTCTATGCTGCTCATACAATGAAACCCTTTTGTTTCGTCGCTTGTAGCGAAACCCCATCTGCCTGACAGTGGCATACACGTTGTCCTCCCAAATGGATACTCGACGTCTTCTTGCAAGGCCAACAGAAGTTTCTCCATGGTAGGCAGTTCACCGCTGGTTTAGAATCTGTGTATTCTACGACGACTAACGCCTTCTAAGAAGTTATCCGTTTCTTGCTGTGCTGCTCCTGACCCTGATTTTCTACCCGGCTTTGCTGGACTGCTGACAAACCCTTGTGATCTCATTTCACTTTCAACTCGCTTCACAGACGCAGGTGACACTTGCAGAGCTTCTGCAGTTCGCTTGATTACGTTGCCAAAGAGAATCGGCGCTCCTGTGGTCTTCTCACGTTCAAAGAACTCTTTCACGCTCGCTATCATACCTTTGTGTGAGCTTCTGAAAGCTGTTTGTGGTTGTCTCTTTCTCTTTTGTTGTTGAGCAGCAGGAAATTCACTACCAGATGAATGATCAGACAGCAGTTGTAGGTCAGCTGACCGTGATGATGTTGAACTTTCAGGAACGTCTGAAGCAGCCATATGGGCGACGAGGACGCGAATGACAGAAAATTGTTGAACTATAGCGTACAGGACAGACCCAGACGTACTAAAGTAGATAGTAGGCAGCGATGGCTGGGTAGCAACCATTGCTCTAATCGCTCGTTGAACGATTGTTAGTATTACAATACAGGATGATAGCAATATTTTTGCGTCCGCCCTAATTGTCTTATCTACTAACCACATTTCCCACGGGCTCTCCATTCTTTGAACTGACTTTTTTTACTGCCATGCAATTCCACGTACAGCTTCCCACGACGCCATGTTGTTCCGGTCATGTGCGTACATGTGACTACCGTTTGGAAGCCTAGCTGCCACTTCTACCTGCTGCTACATGCTGCTTACAGTTGCGTGTAGTTGAACACGTACGACTATGTTCAACGGCGCGGCATCCTGTCTGACTCTCTGTGTATGTACATAAGCGTGTATCTCTTTCGTGGAACTCTAGGTAATGGGAGTTGTTTATAGATGCAATCAGTGTTATTACGTACATCCGTCAGCTGCTACGTACTTCCGTGTATGCTGAGCGTAACGTGGAAGTTGTTTAGAGATGCAATCAAAGATTGAAATCCTGGCCGAGATGCAGCTTTTTGCGTAATTACCCGTCAGCCGCCAGATCAATTAAATGCGGTCACTACATGGGATATGAGCAGTGACATCAGTCACGTGTGTGACGTGCGAGCTGTGACCTCATTATATTAGCTAATTGTGAAGGTACTGTTCCTGTCGTTGCAATCAAGTAGTCACTACACTGAATGAGCAGTGAGATCAGCCTAGTACGTACATCCGTCAGCTGGCAGGTCAAATAATGCGGTACAATGCCGTCAGTGAGTACACGGATGATCAGTCACGTGAACATCAGTCACGTGAACATCAGTCACGTATGTGACGTGCGGGGGGGGCACGTGCAAAAGTGTGAACGTGGCACCGAGTGAGAACAGAACTGGAAGTTACAGTACAGGTACTGTTCTTGTGGCTGCACTCTGTGACGTCTAGGTACATTGCAGCATCCGTCAAATGACGTACTACTATAGTAGTTACTAAGCTAGAGACCGTAGCCGCATGTGTAGAAATAGTATTTAATTAATTAAGCAACTGTCTAGGGGCCGGCACTTGAGTACTTCTGCGTAGGACCTCTGTGACTTCAATTTTCCTTGTCTCTGTCGACTTCTCTAGTACACTGTACAGTAGAGGCTTTCGGTACGTTCAACAGCAACAGCACTTTGCAAATTATCTGGATCTAAATTTCGGTACGTTCAACAGCAAAGTCACGTTGTAAATCATCTTGTACATCTATTTACATCTATTCCGTGCGTACTAGGGGGGCGGGACAGATAGTGCAACCTCCACGTTCTCTGTCCTGGGGTTTTGAACATGAAAGTATTCTCACATGTTCAAAATGCTAAGCACTCCGTTTACTAGACTGTCATTTCCATCTAAAAATGTATGAAACACGTCCAAAAATATATGAAACAAGTCCAAAAACATTTTGAGAAAATGATGGGTATGTAGGGATGGGTATGTAGGGATGGGTATGTACTTATGCCATTTATGCCCATCTCCTAATCACACTCTTTTTACCTATATCGCTTGCAGCAGTTGTGAATGTGATGTAGGAGATGGGCATAAATGACATTAGTACATACCCATCCCTACATACCCATCATTTTCTCAAAATGTTTTTGGACTTGTATCTATGCTAATATGCTTGCCCCCTAAGATGGGGACTTCCGGGATATCACATACTTGTCACGTCAAGCGCACTATCTCTATACTTCTGGGAACCTAGCTCTATTATTATTTACCATTTATGGTAAGTCCTTCCACACACAATAGTCTTTATTTAATTATTAAGTCATGCAGAACTTCTGTAGCTAGAGTTCAGAAACTTCAGAGACCGCTCGTATCTTACTAGATGGGATCGAGAGAGTTCCAAAATTGTGTGCACGGGAAAATCCAAATTAGATCGAAGAGGGAAAGTAGCTACACTTTTAGCTAGACAATCTAGCTAGTTGACGAGCGTAGCGAGAGGCCTCTAACCCAGGTCGCACAACAGAAATGGGCGTGGTCCTATATGAGTCTCCATCGAGCTTTAGGTATGTGTGCGTGTGTGTGTGTGCGTGCGTGTGTGAGTGCGTGCGTGTGTGTGTGTGTAATCACAAATCTCAAATTTCTCCTCCCCACGACCACGTTTCATAATAGAACCTACCTTTAAAAATCGTTTCCGTGTCCGACTACAGATGAGTCTAAGAGCGATTCGTGCAAGTGACCAAATGACGAAGAAAACACTTCCTGAACTTTCGTCGCCCCATCCTTTTGTATTGTAGCTAGGGACTGTGTGTACGTGACAACCAAGAAACATCTTCAGGAGTTGAATGCCACCTACAGTCAACTTTTCACACGTCAGTATGATCAATCGTTTACTACACTGTGCTAGACTCGTACCCAGTCCACACGTGGAGCACGCGCGAGGAGGAGGACTGGGTACGAGTCTAACACTGAACACTGTGCTGCATCTAAAACACTGTTGATATGTTTGCTGATATCAATTTCTATGTCAATAAATACCATACCACTGTCGTTACAACGGAACTGAGTGCATACCTAGACTGTACATCTCAATTGTCTTGATCACGATCGCAAAACGACGACTACCTATACCAGGCCTCTAGACGTAATCTAGACTACAAGGAAGTTTGCATGTTGAAACAAATACGTATTGTCTAGCTAAGACTCGGCGTTTCAGTAGACGGTCTGAAAGCTCCATTGGAAGTGTTACTCACGAACGCGAGACGCCTACGGATACCGTAGAACTAGTTAGTTATTACACGTACAGTTGGTACAGTATACACGTCATGATTATACAAGCATGGTTTCTTGCAAAACATCTCTCTAAACCACAAACCAACTCACACCCACCTACGTGGCTGGGATGAGGTAAATACTAAAAGCGGTGTTCGGTGAACTCTTGAGGCACATACGGGACTCTACACGCAGCTTCTCGGCACTGCAGCACTATTCAAGTAGCTTTGTTTGGCTTCTTTTTGCACAGGTGACTGATGGATCGTCTCGTGGATTACACGTATGCGTTAGTTATCGACGTTCGTTTCTCTCGTTTAGCAAACAATCTAGCAAAATACTGTCTGCACGGTCCTAATCACAGCGATGCTCCTGCCACAGTTCACTCTAGCTCTGTTGTCTGTTTTCGGAGTTGCCAATGCTCTTCGCTGCTACCAGTATTCGACAACGAACGGGACGATTGAAACCGAATGCGTCGACCGCAACGCGTCTTGCTTTACAGGAATTCAAGAGGGCGGCTGTCGCGCCAACTGTACCGCAAACGCCTCTGTCATCGATTGCTGCGACTTGGATCTCTGCAACAATAATGAAACAGTTGCAACACTGTTGCCTACCCTACCTTCTGCTACGCCACCAACATCAACAAACATGACATCAACACCGGGTATTCGATGTTACAGTTGCTCACAGCCTAACAAGGAACTGTGTGATACACATCAGACTGAAAACACGTGTAACGCAGAAGAAGTGTGTCGCACTATAGTGCACAAGCTACCACCGAGGTTTGGGGGAGATGTCACTTCATTTCAAAGAAACTGCTTTCCCAGATCAACCTGCATGGAATCAGACAACTGCAATGGGCAAAATGGTGGAGACTGCATTAGATGTTGTGATTGTGACTTTTGTAACGATGGAGACATTGAGACTCCACAGATGTGTCCAGTGCCTCTGAAATGCTACAGTTGCTCACAGAATAACGAGGAGGGGTGTGATACACATCAAACTGAAATAACATGTGGGGAAGGAGAAGGGTGTCGCACTATAGTGTACAAAACACCGTTTGGAGGAGGAATTGTCACTTCATTTCAAAGAAACTGCTTTCCCAGATCAAACTGCATGGAATCAGACCAATGCAATGGGCAATTGGGTGGAAACTGCATTACATGTTGTAACACAACTTTATGCAATGGACCAGGTACACCAACCCCAGCAGTTACTCCAAGTATAAATATTACAAGTACAAGGATTACAAGTACAAGGATTACAAGTACAAGGATTACAAGTACAAGGATTGCAAGTACACAGAGTGCTGCAAGTATTCTTAATCCACTGTCAGGAACCCTGCTTGCTGTTGCCTTAGCAGTCATCTGGTGACCATCTTGCTGGACAAAAATTAGTAGTCATTCTTGTTTAGCTCAATTTATTAGTAACGGGTTTTGTTCCCAATAGATTGGTCATAGTATAATGAGTTTAGATTTACGTTGTTTGGAAGTAGTGAGTATTGGGCTGGATGCAATTATTAACATTTTTAGCAATTAGAATAGTGTAAGCAATATGTCTACTAAAATACTGTCTGGGATGCTGACTGTGTTGATTTATCACCCATTGTGGCTGCAAGGAGGTAGATTAATTAAACTGGTTTTCCAAATCTTGTATTACACAATGCAAGCATTCATGCCTGACAAAACTTGATTCACAGTTTAGTTATCCTCCAGCCTTTTTCATGAGGGCATGCAGGCAGTCGGTCATTAATATGTTGGCAGTTACAGTAACTTTGAGTAAACTATCTAAACATATTACCATGGACTGGCACTAGAGCTCTGAATGGTTCCCTAGCAAGGTTTGCACGTACACTAGTATTAGTATTGATAAAACCAGTTTTATTATATTGTTTAATGTTTCAACAGGTGCTTGTTAATTCTATAATGAGGATAAAATGTTTCATATCTCTTGGGCAGTGTCAGTTCAGTTGAGCTCCCACTGTGAGTACAGATAGGTCCATCTGATCCATAGACAGTGTAATAACGAATAATGAAACTTATTTTGTTTTACCATAATACGATGTGAGTGGTGACAATAAACTGTGAATCAAGTTTGCCTCCATGGCCTTAACTTTTCTTTGGTCCCCCACTCATTCCATATATGCAGCATGCACACTTGTGCTTTCGAATGAGTGCAAGTGAGATCGTTTACAGACAGCGAACCGTAGAGGACCAAGCAGCAACAGCTGACTGTTCATTATATTCTTCCTCTGGTATAAAATGACTTTGGAACAGGCAGAGTTAACTATTTGTACACAACTCGTTGCATCTTGCGTTCCTTCTTTGCCATCTTCTTTTTCGTTTTGTCATCAGGTTCCGCTGATTCTGAACCGGCAGTCAACCATGGCTGAATAAGACTACCCCATAATAAATACACTGCATATCCGGGTGCCTGTAACAGATACTAGAGATCGCTTATGATGACCAGCAAAACAGCACGGGTCAGCTTACAGCCAGCAACAGCAGCCAGCAATAGTCTGAGACTATAGTTGTGACTTGAACTGCCGCTGTCAATATTATCAAATCCTTGAAATGCCTAGCTTTCAAGTGTCATTTACAGAAGACAATCTGTGAATTGTGCGCGATGATGCTTACTCTGGCATGCCACCTTCCAAGTTTAAATCGATTCCCACATCAAGCAGCACGCCAGATTCAGTGTAGGTAGCCTTAGCTGAAGTCGACATGAGATAGAAACTGAAGCCATAGCTAGCCTGCAGTATACCTACACCAATCTGAATAACAACATGCAGTCACTTCATAAAAAAACACAAATCGCAAATTTATATACAACATGTAGAGTGTATCGACAGTCTCCACTAAACCATTTTGATACTGTTTAGTGCATGTCTGCACTTTGAAAAATGCACTGACTATTTATCCACAAGAATATATTAATTAATGCCAAATTATGTGCTATAATCTCTTCCAAAATTCTAATGCACAATGCATACATATCAGTCCATCCATCACTAAACAGTACCCCAGGATGGTAAGAACCCTCAAAGGTTATCACCAGCCCAAGCTGATGTGTCTTATAAAGAATACGTTTTCAATATCTCCGAGTCCAAAAAAGCAAGCTAATGGCTCCAAATTTCAAGTCAGTGATCACCTGTTCACAATCACACTTTCTAACCCCAAAGACATAATCTTTGACCAGCGTTGACCTTCAAGTCACAGTGGCATAGGAAGATGTCCACGAGGGGTGTGTATCGTGGATGTCATCATGAGTAAGCAAAAAAGACTACTCTGCTTGCCGGACCATATGCAGATTTGCAAAAGACACTAGCACAAAAATTTCTATTCCTACACTGAGAGAGAGGCTTCATCCCCACCCCACCCCACCCCGCTTCCTACTCCTGTGAGTCACTGTTTGAATGTATGGTGTACACTGCCCCAAAAGGTCAAACCATGTCAGCAATACGTAAGTTTGTCAGATCCAATTAATTCAGTTGTATTTAATTAATTAACAATTTAATTTATTAATAATCACAATCACGTTTCAGCAATTCAAGACCTCACCCAATGCCAGAATGCAAAAGAGTCATACATCCATACCATTCTTAACAGCAAGTAGATAATCTAGAAGGCAAACAATAAGACTCCATTGTAAACCATGATGAACCAGTGCATATGGACGTTTACATTGGCTGTTGCAATCAACGTGCCGTAGAAATGAAGAGTTGCTTTATTGCCCAACAAAATATCTTTCTTGCCCTTCGTAGCCTTTTTAGGCTAAAAAATATAAACATGAATATTTTAGCAGACAATTCTAGGCGAGACACATACCGGCATTCTGGTCAATTGTTAACGCATGCGCAATTAGAGCCTCGGACCCAGCATTGCGCTGCGTTGCATTGATATCAACTACTATTTAAGCAAACCCTCAGCGCATAATTTGTCCATGTGCTAGCAACTACAAATCAAACGTTAAAATGTATTCTAACATTATTGCAGAAGAACTGATAATTTCTTGCATTGTAAATTTTACGCATGCGCAGTAACTAATGCTCAATTACTGGTAGCGATAAACATGGTTTACTCTTCAGCAGGAGCGAAACTTTCACGGTTTATTGTATGTACGCTACATAAATGTAGAAATATTGTATATGCGTTATTTTTGTTAGTCATTTCTGTTACCAAATCCGGTGTGGCGCAGATTGTTGGCTAGCAATGTTAGTGACGGTGAGCAACGACTTAGAAATATACTTCAAGATACGTTTTTGGCAACAGAGTTGGAAGTGCAAGATGTATCAGGTCAATTACTGCGCATGCGTAATCGTGTAAGATTATTGTTTAAACGATGGTTACTGTAAACAGGAGGATGTGGGTCCATGTATCAAATCAGTATAACTTCAGAAAAATTCAGAGGTATAAATCATTATGACAACTGTATACCATACTATACCATACTACCTCGAATTATCCCCAGGGGGTTAATTATTGTTTGATGAAGGAGGGGATTATTAAGAAGGGGAAATATTAGAGAGAGATTATTGTTTTAATTGTCTCAATTATTGCACTGCTGCTTACCCTTATCAGGGGTGGCGTGCAACTGGAGCGTGATGCCACAGGTGGTACCATGCAAAGGCTGGTACCAGAGACTGGTCTTGGGCACTAAGCAACCAAAGATTTGGCACCAAAGCTTGAATGGCATCAAGCAGATGGTGACGTCGCATCTGTGACTGAAGAGTGGTGATTTTGTGAACACAAAGCATCACTAGTGTCAATCATGTGTTTGTGTGTCTGCCTACCTATCTGCCTGCATGCATGTACGTATACATATATATATATATATATATATATATATATATATATATATATATATATATATATATATATATATATATATATATATATATATATATGTATGTATGTATGTATAAATGTATGTATGTACGTACTATGTGTGTATGTACTATGTAGGTAGGTAGGTAGCCTCAAATAGTAGTGCAGGTGTGCCCATGTGGGTGTGTCATTTTCATTGGGCATCAGGATGTGTTGGTGCTACACCAAGACACCAGCCTTATCCAAACTTGGCGACCTCTGGTTATATAATATCAGTACCTATCGTATAGGTACAGCTAGTACAGTACTGGTAATCCACCATATTGTCATAATATCGTGTTTTGATATTGGTACTCGCTATTCCTTCCGGGAGGGATTATAAGAGAGAGTGATTATTGTTTCAACCACATCCCATAGAAACATTTATTGGAGAGGGATAATTTGAGGTAGTATGGTAAGTCCTTGTCAAGGGAAAGAAGACTGAATGATGTGGTACTAGAATTACTCAAGTTTATCATTTATTTCTGTATCTGTGATAGGTAAGAGACTCATCCAACAGCACCGAATGGTAACAGAGGCTCTGAAAGATGAAATCAAGAATATGCATGGCCTTACATTGACTACATCGGTTCCAGAATAGACTCATGGACTGTTCTTACACGACAGTTTGTCATCTAGTTTTCTTCTGAGTAATGCATTATTCTACTGTGACAGTAGCAGCAATTGTTGTCAGACAGTTTGATTAGTGAACACTAACAAGAGTTGAGAACGCTCTCACAGATATCTGGCATTGGTTGGCAATCTCCTTATGTCTAGACAACCTATGAAATCTGCACACAGAGACTAAAATTTATAGTTTTATTATTATAGTTTAATTAATCAGACCAGTACAGGTACAGTGTACTCCCATATAGCAACACCATCTAACAGCCAACAACTTACTACAGTACTGTACTTGTAGAAGTCCGTATCTAAAGTTGTGCACAAACTCATACGCTAATCTCACTTAGTTCACTACAGTTCAGTATTTCTGTCCAACCCCAGTACACCACAATGCATGATTCGAATAACCCGGATATGCCACACCCTCGTTGCCCCCACAACAACACTATGGCAGCTCCCTCTTCTACATCAACAGTGTTGCTACCTTCGAGAAAGAAAAGAAGCGATGTCAGCGATACAGATAGAAATAAGCTAGAAGGAACAAAGAGCGTCTTAGATAAGCTACTGGAAGGCAACAAACTGTCAATAGCATTTGACGACTACCAGCAGTGGGCAAGAAGGCCTAGAAGTCGAGTAGTCAATGCTAAACAGGCCAAAGCGTCTAAGACGGTGCCAGAGTATCTGCCTACTGTTGGAACATTTCAGTTTCCGAGGCCTGGTGGTGCGAGATCAGTAGGCAGCAGTTTGGGAAGGAGACAAGTCGCACAGAGACCAGCAACAGTCGCACCTGCTGAGACTCGGGTTCTAAAGGTGTGTGTGTGTGTGTGTGTGTGTGTGTGTGTGTGTGTGTGTGTGTGTGTGTGTGTGTGTGTGTGTGTGTGTGTGTGTGTGTGTGTGTGTGTGTGTGTGTGTGTGTGTGTGTGTCACTGTGTGTGTGTGTGTGTGTGTGTGTGTGTGTGTGTGTGTGTGTGTGTGTGTGTGTGTGTGTCACTGTGTGTGTGTGTGTGTGTGTGTGTGTGTGTGTGTGTGTGTGTGTGTGTGTCACTGTGTGTGTGTGTGTGTGTGTGTGTGTGTCACTGTGTGTGTGTGTGTGTGTGTGTGTGTGTGTGTGTGTGTGTGTGTGTGTGTGTCACTGTGTGTGTGTGTGTGTGTGTGTGTACGCAAATGTGAGATAACAGTGTTTTAGTGTGACTGTCAAACGTCCGCACACGTACACTGTACAGGACGTGGTTAGATAACGCGCGTTAACTACAGAGCCTCGTCTACACATGTATGCCCTGTCTCGACATAACACATGTGATCTACTGTATCTAACAAAATGAGCTTCACTACTCTATCCAAATATCAGACACTCATCCAGATATAAATTAACTATTTAATTACCTTACCAAAAAGGAATTAAGTCTGTTGCTAATGCATCGCTGGCTGAAGTGGCCTGCATAGCCCCTTAGCTCCTGCTGCTCTGACAGCCCTGATGTGTCTACCTTAATTATGTATTAAAATAATCTTTATTTTTGTTGCGTGTAGGCATTGATTACAGCAAGAAGAAGGACTATAGCCGCATACAATCAACATCAAAAGGATTTGTATGTCAGTTGTGTGCCCGCTTGGTAATTTAATGAGTATTTCACTTTTTTTCAGAATCAAGCGCAACGTTGCTCTCAAGCAACAAATCACAGATTCCGAAATGAAGATTGTACGTACTAAGTATTGAGGTTGTTTGACGTTAGCAAGATGCCTTGACTTGTTGTGATAGCATGATGATGTTGACGATCTGCTGCAACATTATTCAACTTTCAAAGTGAGTGTTATAGCTGTGCTGTAATTCGGGCAAATATTGTCATGCAAATGGCAATTGGATTGTCATACATTTTCACACTAGAATTAGATGTTTGGGCACCGAAGTATGAGCAGTCATGACACAACAGTGAAATCATCTTGTACTCAGCTATCATTGGAAAGCAGTGAAAATTTTAATTTATTGATTGAATTTAATATGTACTAAAAGGCATGAGTACCGTACTACCTTGATACTAGATGGAGGGCGTTATGAGAGAGATATTACGATCATATACAGTATATCGTGTTGCACTCACTATTCCCTCCAGAGGGCTAAAAACTTATTTTAGAAGAAAGAGGATGATTATTGTGTCAACCGCATCCCTTAGGGGGATTTATTGGAGAGGGGAAATTATTCGAGAGAGGGGCATGCTGTATACATAGACAATTAATTGCATATGTACAATGTGCACTACTAGACTTGAAACATGCAGCAATGATTACCACTTTGAGAAACAATGTATAATGTGATTTACTGCACGAGTAAATAAATTACTCGTCTGATCACTTAAGGCACTATTGAAAATTTGTGCCACTGTAGTCAGTGCTTCAATCTCACGCGATCCTTCTAGCTTTCACACTAGCTGTGCACAGAATGAGTGAACATTTGCATTCAACTACTGTAGTACTTGCAGCACCACAACTTGAAACTAAACAGAAAATCAAAGAATGTCCTCTTCAGTGATATTTCAATCTGAGAGTCATCGTCTGTTTTGATAATAGGGTGCTGTAGCTGTGATTGAGAAGACATTTCAGGAAAAATTGGCAATTGAAAAGAAAGCGTTGGAGGAAATCTCAAGTGCAAAGAGATATGAATTGCAACGTACAAGATGAGTTAATCCTTGTTACAAATGAATGCTTCACCTGTGTTTCTCACTGTCAATCAGATTTGGAGGAGGTAGCGAAAACACAAGAAAAGAAAGTGAAGAAAAGGCAAGAGGAATTATTGTTTTATAAATCTTACAAAGTGAGTTACAGTTGCATGCCATGCTATGACGATATTGCTGTAGAGGTATTTGCCTTTTACAGGATAAGGTATTTCCTGAGAAGGCAAGAAGAATAGCAGAGCTAAGACAGAATCTGGAAGCAGTGAATAGCGTGCTAGAGGTGAGGTTGTCCATTTGTGTCATTCAAAGAGATGCAAACCTGTTTGAGGGTGAAGTTGTCACGTCTGGCATGTGAAACTCTTACCCCAGAGATTGCCCCATGAAATGACACCAAGTCATTTCCTTTCAAAAATATACTTACATCTCAAAGACAGTTGACAAACAAATCAAACTGCTAGTGTATTTTTACATGTACTGTCCCTCCTCCATTTTAATTAACTGCCAACTGTGCATGGACCCAAGTGAATGCAACGTCTTCTCTAACCAGGCAGTATTCCATCTTTCAAATTAGAGGTAAAGTTGTTCTAGCTAGAAATACATTGTAAATGAAACTGGCCGGGTGTCACAGTTACATCGAATCTGAGACCACTGTGTAGTGGGGTCAGGCAGTTGTAATTCCAACGTAGGCTTCCACTGGCCTGTGTTTGCAGTGCTTGAAATCTACGTGTGCTCTATTCCGTTTGTTCGCGGCATGTGTAAAATTTTTTGCCTTGCACATTCTAGTATGTCACTTGGTAACCAACACTCAATACTGCCAATTGGAATGATCAACGTTATCACAAAAAATGAAGGCAGATGACGCATGTAGAATCAATCCATTTGAGTATCAAACCAAAGGGAAACTTTAGCCTTAAACTTTTACTGATGCAACTTGTTAATATTAACTTGAAAGTCCTGTTATGTAAGTCAGCACGTAACCAGCAACAAAGCCTGTTAAATTGATGGTACAGGTAATTGGTAGATTTGGTCAGTTGTTTATAGTCTGCTTAAGTCACAGTTTAACAAATTAACAGTTTTCATGCTTCCACAAAGCAAGTGGTACTGTGATGGCTAATTGACTGAATTCATGTTAGGCATCACTGGATGAATTGAAATCAACCGTTGATGGGGAAAGACAGAAAATGGAACAGAAGGAAGAGAGTCGAAAGACAAGAATCCAACAACTTGCTGCTGAGGTACATTCACTTGATCAACTACAGTAGTAGATAAACATAAGCAATGCATTTCGCACTTATAGGCTGCTATTGATTGTATGGGGCCAGTCACACAATCACAAGCAATACATAATATGATCATGAAGAAGGTGGTGACTGTCCTTCACTCTTCCTTCCACCAATGAAACTTCCTATTTGTTTATATAGGAAATAGCAGCACACAAAACAGCTCTGGAACAGTTACGATGTGACATAAAGCTGTTAGAAGCTGAAAACAAGTAATACGTGAAGTAATAAACAACTGGAAAACAATGAGACCTCTTTGTGCTTGCAGACTCCTTCGACAAGAAGTATCTTTAACTCGATTTCCTAATCAACGACCACAACAAAAGTAGGTCTCATACACGACTCTCTACTTGGCACTTGTAATTGAATTGCCTTTTTAGGTGCCTTCCAACTACAGAACTTAAGCTGGACATTCCACAACAGGAATGGTTGCCAGTCTAGTTGTCTACTAAACACTCATTAATGTAAAATTGTATAGTTTGTATATCGAGTTTAACATTTTCAGATACAACAATCATCTATTTCTGATATCATACACGACACTGACACATACAGATAACTGCCGAGTCATACAAGAAGGGCATGTCAATGATCTAGTAGTACATAGTGGCTATTTTTCTGTCCCTACTGCACTTGAGTGTTCAAGATTTGCTGCTCACTCCTGAGATAGGGTTGGCAAGTTGACGTCTCAGTTTCTCCTCTGATGCTTTCTGCCACTCCTCAGTCAGAGTATGGGGCGGTGTAGGGCCAACTAGATCAATAAAACCAATCATAATCAAGCTATCGTCTCATTTGAGTGAACGTGATACACAATACTCAGTCAAAAATATATTCTCCCATGCAAGTCCTACAAAACGATTCCAACAATTTGACATGTCAAGTTGTCAAATTAACTTAATTAAAAATCATACTGCTTGCAACCAGCTATGGCTGGTCCCAACATTGTTTTCTATAATGATTAGTGGACAAGACACTGTAGTTACTGTACACGTGTAGAGCAAGACACATACACAAATTTACAATATAGTACACTTAAACTTAAACATCATATAATCCACCTGTAGCCTTGTAATGCTGTGTAAAAGACAAACAGACCCAATACAAAACACGCACGCGCACACACACGCACACACCAGAAATTTGTTGATTCCATTACCTGTCGATTTCAGAAAGGCAAACAAGCCCACGCCAGTAGCTACACCTATCAGTGTGCCAGCCAAAACTTTCTTCCACTCTCCTGTTGGAGCCTTTATTTCAGCGAAACTCTGAGGAAAACTGGCGCGGTATACTGAACACAAACAAGCCTAGATTCAACATCGTCACACGTGGTGTACGCATACGTGTAATTTTCTCCTCGTTGGTCAGATTCTTCCAAGGCCCTTTGGCCTTCTCACGAAGAGCTTTGAGTTCCGTCGTTTCAATTTGAGCTGTAGTCTGGGATTTCAGAGGCGCCGCCACATCAACTGAAGCACGGAGATTCCTTAGACGAGCCGACGTCGAAAACAAGCGCCTAGTAGCCATGCTGTGCAGACAAACTCGAAATATTGAAAGAAACCGAGCGCAAGACGAAGTTATCCGGGTGCTTTATTCTGCGCATGCCCAGTCTACAGTATGGACGGACAAGCATTTAAGCTTATATCTGAACGATTTGCTCCTCAGGAGGTATCTTTGATGGAATGGTCGCCCCGCATGGACTTAATAGCCCTTGGTTTGGTCACCGGTGAGGTGTGTGTTTATCGCCTGTCGTGGATTCGGGTGTGGAGCATGGACGCATGCGCAAGTCGCGGCAACACAGCAACAGCAGTTACCTGGCGTCCCGATGGCAAGGCTCTAGCAGTAGGCTGGACAGACAGAGTGATAACATTTCACGAAATAGAAGACGCCAAGAAATTTCATGAGTTCAAACTCTCTTCGTCAGTCACGTGCATGACATGGATGGACACACCCCTCACAGATTTTAACACAAGCTTGCCGTTCAGCTACTGTGACAAGAGTGAAGAGATGATCAAAGACTTGCCTGCGTTGCCTGGCGAAGTAACTCGAGACGACGGCACGGACGCTCGTTGGCAATCTGCAACAGCGAAACTTGTTCGGAACAGTGATGATTGTTTGGATGTACTTTTAGTTGGGAATGAAAGTGGAACGGTCCACGTCTTTCTTAGAGGAATGTTGCTAATTGGATCTTTTCCAGTTGTTGAGGAATTGCTTCTCGGGTCAGTGCGGACGTCTCCAGTTGTGTCTATTTGCTTGTCGAAAGCTCTTGGAGTACTCAGTGCTGTGCTTGTCGAACAGAACGAAAAAGAGTCTAGTTGCTGTATACGCTTCACGCAGCTGAAGGGAAGCCTGATGTTGTCCCGACGTCGAGAACTGTGTCATTTATCTAGATGCTTTGTTCACGTCACTGCCGTGCTTGAATATATGAGCAATGTGGTGGAAGCTATGTCAGATGCGTGGGACAGCATTGTGCTAGAAATAGATTCGAAACTGAGCGGGTTTGCTAGTAAACTGCCGTCTGGGCAGTCTGTGCAAGACGAATTTCTTGCCCTTCTTACTTGCGGTTCGGTGAGTCTTGAGTTGCAGTCGTTCCTTTTGGTCGATCTTACGGAAAAGGGATTGAAGAAACTGGGCAAATCCATTCAGTCGTCGTACTCTACAATATTGAATTATGCAACGACTAATCTCACGTCTGCGTGTCATCTCTTGATTATCAGGCTTAGTCATCTGCTGGGAATGGCAGGATGGCAAGATCGTTTTGGCGTTTTAGGTCTATCGAAGCAATTAGTAGAAAGCTGTTTACACCAAGCTGGTTCGTTTGCTCTCAAGGTTGAAGAACTTAGTCTCGTTATTAGAACATCCATGAAAAATCTAGACGGCTTTCTTCGAGTTCTCTATCGTGCCATTTTGATTCTTCAAGATCCGAATCAAGAAATGCCGAACGTAGTTCAATTGTCTCACGATCGTGTGCTGCAGGTTGCAGACTTTTTACTGCAACTTAAACCGAAGACGATGGCTGATGGGACAGCTACACATTTCAATCTAGAACGAGTGAGTCAATATTTGGAAAATAAAGACTTAAGTATGCTGCCAGAGACAAAGCCAAGTTGTTGGACTGAGTTTATGAAGGGTAAAGAGGCGAGTGGAGTGGGAGACTTTGTGTTTCAGTCATACGATAGAAAGTCTCTAATCCAGATGCTGCATGCACTTTATGCTAGCGCAGATGTCATGTTCAAACACTGTTCGGTAGTTGTTAGTCAGTCGATGGAGCTGATCCGATCACAGTCTTTAATGTGCGTGCCGAAGAAAGATATAAGCAACATTAACAGACTGGCGTCTTCATTTTCGTCAAGTGAAGGTGACATGATAATGATTGTTGAACCTATGGATCAAGAAAAGGCTTTGATTCTAAGATTGTCTGAACAATCCGTAAGTCCACAATATTGTTTATTGAAAGTCGAAAGTGTAGACAAAAGTGAATACGCAGACGCATCGTGTCAAAAGATTGTCAGTGCAATGTTCTACAACAGCAACACATTGGCGATGCTCTTGGAATCATCAGATGCTGATGGACCTCAATTATACTCCATGGTCTTCGTACCAACTAATTCGCTTGTAGGGCAGTCATTAATCGAGTCTGCTCCAGATATGTCCACGGCTATAGATGTCAGTGAATTGATCCACCAATCCAGAACACTGCCTAGAACTGGATTCCAGGCTCTCTGTGTAACAGGTCTACGTCGAGTGGCCGTTGTACTCTCAGCAAGTGGAAGACGCGTAATGCTCTTTGACATGGAAGTTGATGATTCTGACTCAGACGAAGGAGATGACGGAAACTAACGTAGCAAATAAATATAGAGTAATAGACGTAGATTTCAACTGGTCAGGTGACTACTGTACCAAATGGCTCTCTTGCGGACATTTCGTTGTATGCGAAAATTCGGTACTGTATCCGGCGCGAATGAGGTCGTAATCGTCAGCTCTGCTCGCACTCCGATCGGTTCCTTCCGTGGCTTGCTCTCCAGGCTGACAGCGCCCCAGATGGGATCTGTAGCTATCAAGGCAGCACTGGACAGGGCGGCCATAGAGCCAGAGCAAGTGCAAGAGGTGTACATGGGTAATGTCTTGAGTGGTGGTATTGGACAAGCTCCAGCAAGACAGGCGGCTCTAGGAGCCGGGATGCCATACTCAACACCTTGCACGACAATTAACAAAGTCTGTGCGTCAGGTATGAAGGTAGGTGAGTTACTCTGATAGTTCTAGCACAGAAACACAGACTTCGTGAAAAGGAATACGAATCTTTGCTGAAATGATAGTGAAGCTTAACGCGCGTTAAGTAGGTTAACGACCCCTGATGAACAACACAATTGAATATATTTGTACATGACTAGTTGCTTAGACACAAACGGATTTATTGTGTGGGCATGAATAAAAGAAAATAAGCAAAACGTTGATTTCGAATCTATGAAACAAAATTATTTTCTGTATAAATAAAAATACTACTTAGTTAATTTATCGAAGTTAAAGCTTGTTTCAAGTAGCCACTGGCTATTAAAGTACATGTTTGGCTATTGAAGTACAATGTTTGAAATTGGTCTGGCTAGTGACAGTCTAACTTTGCTTACAATCAAAGTGTCTGGTCGTGTACTGTAACGTTACTCCTTGCCTGGTGAAATCGTAGCCAATCAACATCTGTGATTGCATCCAGTTTGACCTTTAAACTTTTTATTCAAAATCATGTGCTCAAGACAGACACACATCACATACATAAATCTGTGCTGTGCTGTGACGCTGCTGAAATTGCCATTTTATTGGCTACTGGTTTGATTCAAATAGACTTGTCACCAAGAAAGCACTAGAAATTCTAGTTCCGACAATAACTTCCATATTAGCTAATAATCAATCACAGACAAGCCTCCATTACTGAAGCTATGAATCATGAATCGTTGATACTTTGATATTGGTGTGCATTAAAGGCTAATTTAATTTACCTGTTATGCCTTAATTATTACAAGGAAATAATTGTGTGTACTGCATGTAGGCTATCATGCTGGCCTCTCAGAGCATATCATGTGGTTCGCAAGAAATCATGGTCGCTGGAGGTATGGAGAGTATGTCGAATGTTCCGTACTATATTCCTAAAGGGCGTGAAGGCTTTATCTATGGTCACCATACTATTATTGATGGTGTGCTGCATGATGGTCTAAGAGATGCGTACAATAACATCCACATGGGAAACTGTGGAGAGAAAACGGCCGTCGATTATGACATTGGAAGGGAAGAGCAAGATGCATATGCAGTCGAGTCGTACGAACGCAGCAAAGAGGCTCATTTGTCAGGAATTATGGCCAAAGAGATAATTCCCATCACAGTGCCTCAGAAGGGCGGAAAGACTTCGGTCTATCACGAGGACGAAGAGTTCAGAAAAGTGAATTACGAAAAGTTGCCTGTATTAAAACCGGCATTTCAGAAAGACGGAGGCACAATCACTGCAGCAAATGCAAGCAAATTGAATGATGGAGCATGCGCAGCCATACTGATGTCAACAACAGCTGCACAACGCCTTAACACTAAACCACTAGCAGTAATCCGTGCTATTGCAGATGCAGCTATAAATCCAATAGACTTTCCTACCGCTCCAGCTGCTGCAATACCAAAAGTTCTAAACCTGGCGGGCTTGCACAAGGATGACATTGCACTATGGGAAATCAACGAAGCATTCAGTGTGGTGGTGTTAGCCAATCAGAAAATCCTTGACTTAGATGCTGCAAAGGTCAATGTACACGGTGGAGCAGTTGCCCTCGGACATCCCATTGGGTATCTCTTGATCATGACATGGCACCACATTCTGTAGCTATTTAAGTTGTCTGTTTGTGTAGAATGTCTGGAGCGAGAATAACATGCCATTTGGCTCACAATCTGAAACCGGGTGAGAAGGGCTGTGCAGCTATATGCAACGGTGGTGGCGGAGCTTCGGCTATCATCATCGAAAAACTATAAACGAAACAGAAATAATGAGTTTTGGATGATTACACTTGTTACATTGACTCTGTGTTATACTTGACAGACAAACAACCTTATTGAAAATCATAGTGTCGTGTCTATGTCCAAAAGAGTTGCTATGGTGGTGGTGGTGGTGGTGGGTATGTTTCCAGCCACTTGGCATTGAATTGGTAATGCTGTCTGCTGGTGATGACGTGAATGAGACCATCGACTGGTGACTGTCTTGCAGACACATAGCCAAGAGGCTCGGCACGCTTATAGCTCATCGTAAAGGGTTGTCCATCAAGGGTCTCTACTGTGCGGCCCTTCCCATCGTCGGATATGAGACGTCGATTAGACCATGTCTCGCATTCATCATGACTTATGGCAGCAAACAGGCCAACAACTGAACGAGTCTTGTTGGAGCTGTCGACTATAGGCAAAGGATGGTTAGCGAATCCAATAAACAAGATCTGTCCTTCACGAAGTCGTAACAAGATCTCACGCTGACCACCATGAATACCAGGGAATGGCGACGCACTGTATGTCCAACTTTTTCCTAAATCGTTGGAAAGGCTGTGAGCCATATGACCATTAATATCATTTCCCCTTCCCAATGCGTATAAACTGCCATTTTTGAGTTGAACAACTGCACCGTGAATTCCACGAATAAATCCACCGGGATCGTACCATGTGCTGCCATTATCTTGAGAAAAGTGAAGGACTGTAGCACCTTCACCAGCAGTGGTTGCATCAGTAGGAAGAACGAGCCAGCCGTCATGAGTCTGTATTGTTGTCTCAACAGGCATGTGTTTCAGTCCGTGCTCGGGAAATATTATCCTGCCTTTACTCCATGACTTCCCATTGTCCTGTGATGTCCTCATCACAGTAGCCAAGTTTCCCCATGTTGCAGCTGCTGATAGACCATTGAAATGATACATGGTACCTTGACTGTCAATATACATAGCTGGAGCATGGTCATTCCTGTCAGGTGCATTCCAGAATATCTTCGGTTCGTCCCATTGCTCTGTGCCTCTTTCAAGTCTACTGTACACGATACCCAGCTCACGAGCAGACTCTTCCCAACAACTGTACCAAATGGCAAGCGCGTCTCCATTTGGACATGGGCAAACAGCTGGATCATGGTTATGGTGACCAAATGGGAGATGCAGTTGATCCTTAGGAATGTTAACATACTGCAAAGGACCATGAAAATAGGGTTTACTGGGATCATACGTATCATTGAAATTTTTCTGAATAATTGATGTTGATTTTATGGGTTCCAAGTTCTGAGATTGAAGTGCTTGCTGAGTCACTTTATGGTAAGGATCGCCCTCCAGTACTATTGGGTTTGGGTCTTCCATGACTATCCTGAAACCAATAAACCAACTCTTATCATCTGGTAACGTTCCCAGTCGATTGGCACTTCGCAAGTAATACAAATCTGTTGAGTGACTGCCACCTCTCGTCACCTTGAAATCACCACTCGCTGGACCAGTAGGATCAGTAACGTTGTCTGCTCTGTACCAATCGTACCAATCCAGTGTCCACTCCTCCACGTTGCCAACCATATCCTTTAAACCGAATGCATTAGCTGGAGTCCCACCAGTCGTGAGCTTGGGGGTGGGACAAAGTTCCAGCTTGCCAGGGTACCATGATCTCTCCTGGCACTTCTGATACTCTTTGGGAACGGTATCTCCTGTTGAGAAATATGTAACTGAGCCTGAACGTGCTGCATACTCCCACTCTGCTTCTGTAGGTAGACGGTATGTCCTGTTGTCTACTCCACTGAGCCACTGACAAAATGAGTGCGCGTCATACCAGCTCACAAATACGACTGCTTCGTCGTCGTCTATAGAAAATCCGAGTTTTCCTCTCACCGCCTTATGGTCGGAGTCGAACTGCTCATAATGCTGGTTTGTCACCTCCAACTCGGACACGTAAAACGATTTCGATATGGTAACGTAGTGGTATGGTTTTTCATCATAATCTCCGTCCTCACGGTACGGCAAACTCGTCGTCAGTTCCTTAGGAAGTGGGGTCTTACTGTAACCCATCTGAAATTTGCCGGGCGGTATGCGTACCATCTTCATACCAATGGAATTTGTCCATTGCAAAGATTGATACTCGGCGGCGTCTAGGCTGATGCTAGTAGCCAGTACTAAAAGTAGCAATGTGCAGATGATCGCGGCCCACTCCATTCTTGCACACGAGTGAATTTAATGAAGCACGTACACGTGCACGTTGTAATACAATTGGTGGCAGAACACACCTCGAAAAACTCGGTAAGGTGTTGCTGGAAGTGGATGGAAACTGCAGAGTTGTGGGAGCATAGTAACATAACTAGGATGAAGGATATTCGATGGCATGACATTCAAAATTTAGAGCAACAGATCTCCCTACTTGGCCACCTGGCTACTATTGAACGTCACAATTTTACAAAATCCATATGCAGCGCTTTGACACTCCCAGATAAGTCTACAAGTTTCTATTCCAAAGTGACATTTTCACTTTGTTGAGATTTCCAATTTCTCACAGGTTTAAATTCAGCTACAGCAGTTACGCTTTGACACTCACATGTCTACAAACAATGCAGTCCTAGTGATACTCTTTACCTCATTGATTTTTCTCACTAGTTTCTATACTTTGTCTGTTCAAGCATAACTAGGACTACACAGTGACTGGAGGTACTGCAAGATGGATCTCATCTTATAAGTGAGCTGTTATTCTACAAATAAATGGGATTCACACTCGTTCAGCAACAACAGCATACTCGGTAGAACGTTCAATTGCACCAGAATGACATCAAAAATATACTGTATCATAACAATTCAATGAAACATTAGTGTACGGTTGACTTCTACACCTTATGACCCTTTCACATTTCTGATCATTGCCTCTAGCTCATCCCATTCTTGGTCAGTTACCTTTGAATAACTACCGTCTTATAAAGTGTGTGTAGCACAAACGAGTAGGCATGTTACCTCAGTCAAATGGTTAAATTCTCCAGCTGAAAATGGCAGCTCCCCTCCATCAAACGTCACGATCTTTAAGAAACAGAACGGGAGTTTGGTTTCAAAACGTTACAACACAGTAATTGTCCTACTTCGCCTGTAATCCAGCTGGCATAATCACTAACCAAATAAGCAGCCAAATTGGCTATCTCTAATGGCTGTCCTAGTCTTCCCGTTGGTATTCTATGTAATACTTGTTTGGACCACTTCCCGGTAGGATCAAGACGACTAAATGCTCCCTATGGAAAGATACAGATTCAACATAAAAAGAACAAACAGTTTTTCACAAACTTGACACTTTGGTTTGTATCGGTCCTGGTGCTATGGCATTGAAACGCATGCCATACCTTCCCCACTCGGAAGCCAAAGACCTGCCCAGAATAAACAATAAGTTATAAAACCATTACTTGTTTAAACCAAGGCAAGTGAATCATCTTAACATGGTGAGAGCTTCAACACCAGATTTGGCAGCAGCAGAAGGCACGACAAATCCAGAACCAAAGTTTGTATATGTAGTCGTAATTGCAAGAAACGATGCTCCTAGAACCACATCTCATCAGACAACATGTCTACAGGTCAGTCAATTGCTAACATTTTCAAAGTGCTCATACGATTTCAAATAATCGACTAAGTACTTATCATTCTTTTCAAAACAAAATTACTGACACCAGACATCTCTTTTCTGTGTGTCTTAACTATCTGTTATTCAGAGTTGACTGAAATTTCAGAGTTTGACTCAGTCTATCGACGTTGTTGTCAGTTCCAAACTCTTTCCTCGCTGAGAAAAATGAAAACAATGAAAGCAAGCAAAAATAAATTTTTGCCTTATTCGAAACTACACTGTACAATAAAGTTTTGCTATTCTCAACATATTTCACGTGTATTTCATATTTAAATTAATAGTACTGTAATATTACTCAAACAAGCTAATTAAATCAGTCTACCAACTGTAATTTTGCTACTTGAACTTAAAACATGAAATTTCACCTTGTCTACTGTTAATGAGTCGTTTCCCAACATCCAGTATGACATTTGCCGTACCAAGCAGTACAATATCAACAATAGTTTTGAAAGCATTTGCAGAGAGTCGTTGTGTAGGTGAGATAAAATTTCCAGCAGCATTATTGATAACAATGCTTGGCAAGCCGACATCAGAAACACAAGTATCAATTGCAGACTTAACCGCGTCAGGATTACGAACATCAGCCTGAAGGGCCAGCACCTACAAATAGACAATAAAATGATTCTATGTTACAGTCCTGTTTACATTATTAAAATTAATAATTACCATAGTAGGTCATTATACTTGCAATGCTATCACTGAGTGTAGTGCTATAGCATACTACATTACTAACCTTGCACTAACTTTTGTATCAGAGCACATTACAAATCATCAAATATAAAACAATAATAAAAATGCAAACTATTAATATTAACAAATGTTAATACATCGTGTGATGTAGCTACTTGTGAAACTTACCAATAGCTGTCCATGTGTTTAAACACTTGCATGTAAAAAATGATCAGCTACAGCCACAGGCTGTATTCACTATCATCCTTATTCACAAATAACATCTCTGCTAATAAAGTAGCAAACATACAAATTTATTTGTTGTGTAATCTGTTAATACCATTATCGCTGCTGGTCTTCACAATTATAAAAAATAATATTTACACTAAAATAGAAGAGGCTTGATGAACCGAGTTTATAAATTTTCATATTAGCAAATTAGCAAATTTTAGTTTTTATTCAAAAAACAATAGACAATACAAACCTTGTTTCCTGTTTCACTTGAAATTTCTTCAGCTGTCTTTTGCAGGATATCCAATTTTCTAAAATAAAAACATGTAATTGTCATTCCAGAAGGAAAAAACAAAAACGGGAGCAGCTGCTGCAACAGCGGTAACAATGAGCGCACCTCCTCCATTGCAATTGGCCGTCCGTCCGTCTACTGACTACTGTACCCTAGCGCATGCGCGCCTCGGGTTAATTAGAAGACACGATCTGGGTAGGTAAAATCAAGCTTTAGTGGCCATAGTTACACAAACCTGCTGAGAAGTGCTACAGTTGCGCCCAAGCGAGAGATGGTTGTAGCCATTGCTTTGCCAAGACCTGTGCCACCGCCAGTAATCAAAGCCACACGATCACTAAACGTACCAGGCGGTAGCATAATGTCGACTCGCGGCTGTAACTGCGAATGAACAAATCTTCGTCCAAAATTTGTAAACCCGAACCTCGACAACATCGCTCACATCCGGGTAAGCTGAGAGGATTGCCGGGAACTTGAGTTTGCTGTGATGGAGAAGGATTTGTTGAGACCGATAACGCGTCGTCTCGGCATCAGGTCGGGTTCAGTGTTTAACAGAGCCGTTGAATTGCTTCGTCTCGTGGAATTAAAATGTTGCCAAAGTGCTGTGATGTTGTCCAACAATTGTCGAGCGGTTGTGTGTTTGGAATTGGCTGCTGGAGAGAATAACGAGCCTCTTTCTAGAGTGAGTAAACGGTGGCTTCTAGAGATGCACCGCATTTGACATGAGTGCAATAGATATAGTTAATAAATTAACTAAAATATTGCATCTCAAGAATGACAAATTGATAGACTCATCAGGTACACAGTCCTGCTTTGACAGTATTGTGATAACATATTGGAATAAGTTTTGACGTTCATGGCTTGCCTGAATTTTTCAATGGTTGTGGAGTGTACATTTGTGAAATTGGATTGTATACATTTGGATTGTACACGTTTGGATGATTGTACACGTTTGCATTGTCTACATTTCTGAAAGATGTAGTAGCAATGGCCTCTTTTGTCAACATCTCTTTGTTAACAGTTGTGTATTATAAGAATGTGTCTGAGTCCTGATCCAAAACAATGCCATATGTCAGTTGAGCATTTGTGAGTGCTCGGAGGTCACTTCACTTGCAAACACGTGCTCACAAGAATGTAAAGACAGCTACATCAAGCTGATTTCCAACTCGGTGGGAAATCTCTGGCACGAATGTGGAACAGGAGTTCTGGGAGACATGCAATAATTTATGTATTCTTATTTAGCCTCCGTCTGCGGCAGCTGCAGTAAGAAACATGTCACACTGAAATAAGCAAGTATCTTGCTTGTGTTGGCTTTACAATATATCAACGAAGTTTTAGACTACTGTTTACTATGTGTAGCTGGTACACTGGAATTGCTTTGAGTGTTTCAACAAAATGTGGACTAACAGAATGACAAATGAACAGACAAACAGATACAAAGACATGTAGAAGGCAAAAACAAACTTTCTATCAAACAACTGACTTCTTTGATAAAACTGGTGCGTGTGTGTGTGTGTGTGTGTGTGTGTGTGTGTGTGTGTGTGTGTACAGTTACTTGCATCCAACAGTGATTGCTTCTCTTGATGATTACTATATATTTTGTTGATGTTATTAGACTGAGGCAATAAGAATATCCGGACAGAAAAAGAAAACATACGAGTCTGCATATCAGACGATTGAGAAAATGTTGGGATTGAGAGCCAGATTGGGAATACACGAACTGGCAGTTCAATGTGGTTGTTCTGAGGTTCGTGAACTAGCCCAATCTCTCATGACACAGTATAGTATTCCACACTTGTTCTTTGTATAAATAGGTTCAAACATGTTTGGTGTCTGTAGATATGAAAAGAACATTCGAGCAAACCTGTCAGTCAGTAGGCAAAATGATTTGGACCTTTCTCAACCGATATTTGCTATAGCTGCTCTACAAGTCGCAGCCAAGTAAGAAGTGACAGACTGCAATCAGTTGCACTATAAGTGTACTTTGTGAAAGTAAATGCTTTGCCTCTATTGCATGTGCCAGCAAAGGCCTGACACTGTCTGTGTATTGATGTATCTGTATTGTGCAGTCTAATCGGTCAATTCTATTAACTAAATATTGATGTCTTGTTTGAGCGATGTGATGATTTGTACAGGAAACAGAAGGTCTGGGTTGACAAGAAGAGGCTCATGTCTCATGTTGGTAGGAAGAAAGCAGCACTGACAAAGATCATATCTGAGATGGAAGAATGTGTGAAGCAAATTGGTACACACAATATACTATATACTATTATTACAAACTGTATATTACATAAATATGGTTAATACCTAGGATTTCAAATACATAACGTAAATGATGAAAGTACTACTGTACATGCATTCGTTTGTTGTACTTGATACAGATAACGAAAAGCAGCAGAAACAGTCCAGTCAACTGTTCGACTGTTTAGAAGTCAGTGGTGATGAAGAGAATGGTAAGTTACTGACTGATTCGATCGTTGTTTGGTATTCCAAGTCTTGGCATACGTTGCACCAGTATATATATATATATATATATATATATATATATATATATATATACACACACACACACATTTGTTTCCTAGACGTGCACGCTTCCAAGAAGCAGTGCATTGAATCAGAGGAGCTCTTGCTGGAAGATTATGAAATATGGAAGGCCAGAATTTTAGCAGCAGCTGAACAGGCTATTGTCGAAGGGAAAGGTCACATAAAACCAGACACACAATGCAGACCAGACTATAGCTGATAGTGACTGTAATTGACTCTCCTGTGTATGCATTACATATATGCTGATATAAATCAGTATGCATTGAACAGAAACTTATAATTTTAATTGTGACTGAGTGGAGTCAATTTGAGGTATGTACTGTTGTTGTGACACTTTGCTGTTGTCAACTCTGTCTACTTGGAGCATACAGTGCGAGCTGCTCTCCACTGACGATCGACTCATGGGGTGAGGGAAAGACAGGGAGATATGGAGTTGTGTGTTACACCAGACTATTACTGCATGTATTTTTGTCGCTCACTGTTGTGTTGTTAGGTAAGAAACTATTTTTGATGTAAATATTTTAAAACACTAGCCGTTTCCAAAATTAACAATCAAAAAGCAAAAGCAGAAAATGACATACATACATATAACAAAATTAGAAACATGAAATTGCGATGTACAACATTAAATGGCCAAATCATTCACTGACTTTGCTAACTATGACAGGTAATTCGAACTAGATATTATTTTCCTTTCAGGCAATGGGGTATTAGTAGACTCATACCCAGTCCTCTCCTCCTGTGCACTCAGCACCAGCTCTTTGTTGGGTACCGAGTCTGAGTCTATAGGGTAGGTGAACATCCAGAGTCTGCCACAAGCCTAGCCTGCATGCCCAAAAGGACAGGATGCACCAAATCTAGTGACAAATTGCTAATAAACATACCTGAACACTTGACATGTTCCAAATATTCAAACATTTTCCTGGTTGTGTTTGATCTAACCAGCAAGATGCACTACACAGTGGCCTGTGTTCACACTACAAGGGTTTTAGAACTGGGTTTGCTACTGCTTAGCATAACCAATTAGAATACATCAGGTCAGTTTACCACAGGAATGCGGGTTAGAGCAGGGGTCTAGCCTAGTACTTCCAAAATTAGGGTTAGCTGGGGTTAGCTGGGGTTAGCTGCAAAACATTCCAGTTTATTCATACTGCGTATCAGAGCAATAAATCAAAGAAGATTTGCTCTACTTTGTGTTGGCTATATGAGAGGGCAGGAAACGTTTCTAGCATTGAACTCTGCATATTAGACTACACAACTAACCCTACTTCCGTGACGGACGTTTATGCATGCATCCACTACATGACCACTGTGACAAGACTTTTCCGGCTGAACTCTGCGTATTTCACAACGCTATTGCCGTGACGGACCAGACTTTTCCTGCACTACATACCATATGAAGATATAGAAGGAATGTACAATGCTCCCTGCAACTGTGACCACTAACTAAACGGTGTCTAATGGAAATTTTTTAAGATACGGTAGGCAAGCTTCAAAACGGAAGTAGACATCAACCTATAATAAGGCGCAGTGCAAGGCAAATGTATCAGTCTGTCTGCAGCCTCTTCCACTAACGGAGCATCATGTCAGTCATCCAACAGGAGCGTATTCTTTTCAGTGTCGTTCTGCTGACCTACGTGGCTGTTTTGTGCAGGTAAGACAGTAGACATGCCACAGTTTGTGCTGACCCGCCTTTCTACAATTTTTGGTATCGTTTGTATGTTGCGCAGTTCAAACCCACAGTTGCAAGTGTGCATGCCTCTCGATGACTACCAAACACTGTGCAGCGGTGCAACCCCTGTCAGTCCACCGGTAGACTACACACAATGTATTGTCAGAAAACATCTTTAGATGGTGCATTTTGACTTAATTCTTTGCAGAGACAAAGGGCCCTACTGGGTTCAACCCACTCAAATCCCGGTAAGCCATGCCCAAGCATATATGTACTATCAGATAGTTGGTGAAGAGTACATTCATGCAATCTCAATAATATTAGGCAGCAGACACCACGCATTAGACGTTTTCGTTTCTTGTATATTTTTATGGTAAAGCTTGCATACAGACAAACAAGGGTTGCAAATTTCAAATGACGTTCAAACCACTCTCAGTCTCTATGTCAACCTTAACTTTTTGTATTTAATATTTAAATGCTTGCAAATAGGAGAATCATGCCGACAAATCAAGCAACTAGGATTCGACCGTGGCAGCAAAGTGTACTATGTCAATCCACTGGGTCAGGGAACGTTTCCTGTGTATTGTGATATGACAACATTAGGAGGAGGATGGACTCTAGTGCTGAATCAGGTGCTGTGCATTTTACAACAAGCTAATTTGTACATGACAGGCTGTTTCTCATGATCACATTGTTTTAGATTGGAGATAAAAGTAGATATTATACACTTACTGATGCTCGTTGCTCCATCCTTGATAGTTTGAACAAAGAAGGAAAGCAATGCAACCTGAATAGACTCTTCCGCTCTGCTACAGAGATCCGCTATACTGATGACAAACTTACTACCTTCCTACATGCCAAACTCAATGGAGCTGAATATTGGACTGCCATTCACAAAACGTAAGCGATAAATAGAAGTATAAAAAAATTAAGGACAGGCAGGCAGGTGTGCAGACACTTAATTTAACAGACATGCAGAGACTAATAGATGAACAAACTTTAGTCAAGCCTTGGAATGAAAAGATTGTTGGTTTAAAGTCTTTCTCATAACTTCTTTGATATAAAAATAGGTAAAAATGGTAGCAATGATGTAAAAAATAAGGATTTGACCAACAAACAAGTGGTAACTGCTCACTCCCTCTGTATAACCACATTCGATTTAGGTCATCTGTTCCAGTAGCAGTGCAGTACGTCAGTGGAGCTTTAGCTGGGACAAGGTACATTGAAGTCAGAGATAGGTTTCACTGGGGACACAGAAACAATGTTCCTGTCACGGGTGGAAAACGGTAAGTTGCATCCTAAACTTTCTTTAATTTGTACCTCACAATATTATTTGCAGAACTGGGCTCAGCAGCTACCCTGGATGTAAGCATGTCTGTTGGGAAGATGTGTATGCTAGTCTGAAAGATCGTCCATTTGCTGGAGATCACTGTTCATCATCTACAACACCATCCTTTTGTCCTGCATTTGCGCCTTCATACCAGTTCCCTTCAACAGCAACTAGACAGGGATCTATGAAATTTAGAAAGTGGATACGATGACTAAATCCACAATTCACGGTGGCATGTTGCTTGTTTAGCTTCAAGTATGCGTAGTAAGATTCAACTGCTATTGCTATACCACTAACAATTACCTGTTGCATGTTGCTTGTTTAGCTTCACTGTTGTTTGTTGCTTGTTTGGCTTCAAGTATGCGTAGAAAAATAAAGGTTATGCAATCATGATGCTACTGTCATTGAATTGACCAACAATTGATATGTGTGGTGTGGTGTGTGTGTGGTGTGTGTGTGTGTGTGTGTGTGTGTGTGTGTGTGTGTGTGTGTGTGTGTGTGTCGGAGTATGGGGTTTATTGCCAGGAGCAGCACCATCTGCTACCGAGCGCGTCTACAGGTTGCGGATTGTGGAACAACCCTTCGATATAAGGGTTAGCTGTGAAATAAGCAGGCCTTGCCTGACGAATAAGCAGTCGCAGACAATCTGGTGGCAGTGTTATCAGAGAGTGATGGGATAACAGGTGACAGTGTTATCTCTATAAAATGTCACAGATTCTCCATGACGACATGGCATGGCGAGTGCAGCCGCCATGAATAGGCTGTTGCTACAAAGTCTGATTTGGTTCATAGCAATTCAGCACAGTATCTGTAATCAGCTGTGGTCACTTTGGCTCTAAAGAGCAGTTTACTAATTTGGGGTTTTAGTTTTCTGGTCACCTTACTGTGTCCATACATGTTGTTTGGCATGTTGTAGTCTTACACCTGTCAACATATAGCACGTACTGGAGGAGAGAGTGGAATCAGTTCTGCACACGCTCATTTCACTATAATCCATTCTATTGTGCAGGTTCTTTTATGGTGACTTGTTTTGTCTGTGTCTTTATCAATTCTTTTCTTCAAGTCCAACGGCGATGGGCAAGTAGTGACGGGGGGGGGGGGGGGGGCAGTTGTAAAATGGCAGTGGAAGCCTTTAGCTACGACCCTGCACGTTGGTGGCTCAGGTGTGATGACCGTTCTGTTGTTGAATTGGAGTAACAGTACAGTTCGTGTCCTACCTGAGTGTCAGAGCAGCCCTATTCAGGGATAGCACTTCTCTCTCCAGTAGGAGAAGGGGAGAGAAAAGGATCCCTAACGATAGCTTACTACGTACAAACCTTGCTAGCTTATCGTGGTCAGCGGGCATTCAATTTTGCGGTCAAAGAAAAGAAAAAATGAACGGTTGAAGTTGACAATTGCAACATGGAATGTAAGAACATTACGAGATAACAAAAATAATGTCAATCTTGAGTGTCGATCTGCAGTTATCGCTAAGGATAAATGTAAAAAGCAGTTTGTGTGCAATTCTACTTGATTTCAATTGATAATAATCATATGATTTCAAATAATCAACTAAGTACTTATCATTCTTTTCAAAACAAAATTGCTGACACTAGACATATCTATTTCTGTTTGTATGTCTTAACTATCCGTTATTCAGAGTTGACCAAAATTTCAGAGTTTGACTAAGTCTTTGACATTAGCGTCTCCTTTAGTTCCATGCAAACTCTCTTCTCGCTGAGAAAAATAAAAACAATGAAAGCAAGCAAAAATAAATTTTTGCCTTATTCGCAACTACAACTTGTTTTTAAACTGTACAATGAAGTTTGCTATTTTCAATATATTTCACGTGTATTTCACATTTAAATTAATAGTAGAGCAATATTGCTCAAACAAACTAATTACCAACTGTAATTTTGCTACTTGAACTTAAAACATGAAATTTCACCTTGTCTACTGTTAATGAGTCGTTTCCCAACATCCAGTACGACATTTGCTGTACCAAGCAGTACAATGTCAACAATAGTTTTGAAAGCATTTGCAGAGAGTTGTGTAGGCGAGATAAAATTTCCAGCAGCGTTATTGATAACAATGCTTGGCAAGCCGACATCAGAAACACAAGTATCAATTGCAGACTTAACCGCATCAGGATTACCAACATCAGCCTGAAGGGCCAGCACCTACAAATAGACAATAAAATGATATATATTACAGTCCTGTTTACATTACTGAAATTAATAATTACCATAGTAGCTCATTATGCCTGCAATGCTATCACTGACTGAGTGAGTGCTATAATCTGTTATTACCATTATAAAAAATCAAAATTTGCTGATTTAAAAAAGTTTGCAAACTCAGTCATCAAGCCTCTTCCATTTTAGTTAAATATTATTCAGAAGACAATAGACAATAGAAACCTTGTTTCCTGTTTCACTTGAAATTTCTTCAGCTGTCTTTTGCAAGACATCTAATTTCCTAAAATGAAAATCATACAATTGTCATTCCAGAAGTATAAAAAGTAAAATACAGCGAAAGCAGCTGCTGCAACAGCGATAACAATAAGCGCACGCGCTGCATTGCAATTGGCCGTCTGTCCGGCTACTGACACACTACTGTAACCCTAGCGCATGCGCCCCTCGGGTTAACTAGAAGACACGATCTGGCGAAGTACAATGGCCATAGTAATACAAACCTGCTGAGAAGTGCTACAGTTGCGCCCAAGTGAGAGACGGTTGTAGCCATTGCTTTGCCAAGACCCGTACGCGTGCCGCCGCCAGTAATCAAAGCCACGCGATTATTAAACGTACCGGGGGGAGGGGGTAGCATAATGTCGACTCGCGGCTGTAACCGTGAATGAACAAATCTTTGCCCAAAATTTGTAAACTTGAACCTTGACCACTTCGCGCACATCCGGGTAAGCTGAGAGGATTGGCAGGAACATGTAAAAGTTTTGCTGTGATGGAGAAGGATTTGTTGAGACCGATAGCGCGTCGTCTCGGCATCAGGTCGTGTTCAGTGTTTAACAGAACCGTTGAATTGCTTCGTCTCGTGGAATTAAAATGTTGCCAAAGTGCTGTGATGTTGTCCAACAATTGTCGAGCGGTTGTGTGTTTGGAATTGGCTGCTGAAGAGAATAACGAGCCTCTTTCTAGAGTGAGTCAGTAAACGGTGGCTTCTAGAGATGCACCGCATTTGACATGAGTGCTACAGATATTAATTAACTAAAATATTGCACTCAAAAATGACAAACTGATAGACTGATCAGGAACACAGTCCTGTCGACAGTATATCAGTTTGTCTATTTGTATTTTTCAGTTTGTCTGAAAATACAAATAGACAAACTGATATTTGTATATCAGTTTGTCTATTTGTCTATTAGTATTTTATTCCAATATGTTATAACAATTCCAATTGTTATAACATATTGGAATAAAATACTAGAATAAATCAAACAGATAAGTGGCTTATTGTGAAGAAAAAGTTGTTACACTTAGAGCAATTTGTTTTTGATGTTCATGGCTTGCCTGCATTTTTCAATGGTTGCATGTAGATTGTATGCATTTGTGAAATTGGATTGTATACATTTGGATTGTATACACATCATGTGACATGCAAAGATTTATAATGATAGTATCAATGGCCTCTGTTGTCGATGTCTCTTTATTAACTGTTGTGTGTGAATGGCTCTGAGTCCTGATCTAAACACAACACCATCTGTCAGTTGAGCATTTCTGAGAAAGATTAATTGAGACTTATTGAATCTGCAATAATAATGTATTCTTATTTAATCTCCGTCTTTGTGGCAGTTGCAGTAAAGAAACATGTCACACTGAAATAAGCAAGTAACTTGCTTGTGTTGGCTTTACAATATGTCGATGAAGTTTTAGACTACTGTTTACTATGTATAGCTCGTACACTAGAATTGCTTTGAGTGTTTCAACAAAATGAGGATTAACAGAATGACAAATGAACAGACAGACAGATACAAAGACATGTAGAAGGCAAAAACAAACTTTCTATCAAACAACTGACTTCTTTGATAAAACTGGTGTGTGTGTGTGTGTGTGTGTGTGTGTGTGTGTGTGTGTGTGTGTGTGTGTGTGTGTGTGTGTGTGTGTACAGTTACTTGCATCCAACAGTGATTGCTTCTCTTGATGATTACTATATATTTTGTTGATGTTATTAGACTGAGGCAATAAGAATATCCGGACAGAAAAAGAAAACATACGAGTCTGCATATCAGACGATTGAGAAAATGTTGGGATTGAGAGCCAGATTGGGAATACACGAACTGGCAGTTCAATGTGGTTGTTCTGAGGTTCGTGAACTAGCCCAATCTCTCATGACACAGTATAGTATTCCACACTTGTTCTTTGTATAAATAGGTTCAAACATGTTTGGTGTCTGTAGATATGAAAAGAACATTCGAGCAAACCTGTCAGTCAGTAGGCAAAATGATTTGGACCTTTCTCAACCGATATTTGCTATAGCTGCTCTACAAGTCGCAGCCAAGTAAGAAGTGACAGACTGCAATCAGTTGCACTATAAGTGTACTTTGTGAAAGAAAATGCTTTGCCTCTATTGCATGTGCCAGCAAAGGCCTGACACTGTCTGTGTATCGATGTATCTGTATTGTGCAGTCTAATCGGTCAATTCTATTAAGTAAATATTGATGTCTTGTCTGAGCGATGTGATGATTTGTACAGGAAACAGAAGGTCTGGGTTGACAAGAAGAGGCTCGTGTCTCATGTTGGTAGGAAGAAAGCAGCACTGACAAAGATCATATCTGAGATGGAAGAATGTGTGAAGCAAATTGGTACACACAATATACTATATACTATTATTACAAACTGTATATTACATAAATATGGTTAATACCTAGGATTTCAAATACATAACGTAAATGATGAAAGTACTACTGTACATGCATTCGTTTGTTTGTACTTGATACAGATAACAAAAAGCAGCAGAAACAGTCCAGTCAACTGTTTGACTGTTTAGAAGTCAGTGGTGATGAAGAGAATGGTAAGTTACTGACTGATTCGATTGTTGTTTGGTATTCCAAGTCTTGGCATACGTTGCACCAGTATATATATATATATATATATATATATATATATATATACACACACACACACACACACACACACACACACACACACACACACACACATTTGTTTCCTAGACGTGCACGCTTCCAAGAAGCAGTGCATTGAATCAGAGGAGCTCTTGCTGGAAGATTATGAAATATGGAAGGCCAGAATTTTAGCAGCAGCTGAACAGGCTATTGTCGAAGGGAAAGGTCACATAAAACCAGACACACAATGCAGACCAGACTATAGCTGATAGTGACTGTAATTGACTCTCCTGGGTATGCATTACATATATGCTGATATAAATCAGTATGCATTGAACAGAAACTTATAATTTTAATTGTGACTGAGTGGAGTCAATTTGAGGTATGTACTGTTGTTGTGACACTTTGCTGTTGTCAACTCTGTCTACTTGGAGCATACAGTGCGAGCTGCTCTCCACTGACGATCGACTCATGGGGTGAGGGAAAGACAGGGAGATATGGAGTTGTGTGTTACACCAGACTATTACTGCATGTATTTTTGTTGCTCACTGTTGTGTTGTTAGGTAAGAAACTATTTTTTGATGTAAATATTTTAAAACACTAGCCGTTTCCAAAATTAACAATCAAAAAGCAAAAGCAGAAAATGACATACATACATATAACAAAATTAGAAACATGAAATTGCGATGTACAACATTAAATGGCCAAATCATTCACTGACTTTGCTAACTATGACAGGTACAGTACCGGCAATAAGTAACCTAACATTTTTATCGTTTGCGTATCCTATCCTATTGAGTATGGTATCATAGCGTATGTATCATAGCGTATCATATATCGTATTGCGTATCATATATTATGGCGTGCTACCAATGCCAAAACAATTGCTGCAGCACTAATACTCAGCACTAATATAATGAGAAAAAACATTGTGTATAATGCATTATGCATAATGCATTGTGTATAATGCCTTTTGTATAATGCTTTTTATATAAAATGCCTAGTGAATAATGCTGCACGAATACGCAGCACTAAAGCTGGATTTACAATATGGGAACGCTTGAGCGTCGCGTCGCGTGCGTCCAGTCACGTTGTCTTGCGTGGGAGTGGCACATATCGCGTCACACGCGTGGTACCATACGATTTCAGCGCGCCGTAGACGTCGCTGCCTGAATTATTGAACTGACCACTCGCGCTTCGATTTTCTACTAGCAGAACTCTGCCGGAACCCCCAGCTTGCTCAAAATCAATTTCGAGGCGTTCTCCCATGCACCCAGGTCTTTGTACGTCTTGCAGTTGATCGTCCACAAGCAAGGACAGCTCCCTACACAATCTATAGACCGCTCAACGTCGAGTACAGCGCCCAAATCAATAATCATTGCCCACGGAAGCCACACATGCATTTATAGTTGGCTGTGATTGGTCGAAATCAAGGTGCTACTTCCGACGCGACGTGTACAGCTTCCGATTCGACGCTCAAATAGAACTTGGTTCTATTTGGACGCGTCGCGTCGCGTCCGTCGAACGTCGCGTCGCGTAGACCATTTACAATTTGAATTTGTAGTACGCGACGTGACGCGACGCGACGCGACGCTCAAGCGTTTGCATATTGTAAATCCAGCTTAATACGCAACACTAATACGCACTAATACGCAGCACTAGTACGCAGCACTAATACGCAACACTAATACGCAGCACTAATACGCAGCACTAACATAATGGTCCGAAACGCGAGGCATTATCACAGCACTAATACGCAGCACTAATATGCAGCACTAATACGCAGCACTAACATAATGCTATTGGACCGAACTGCGAGGTCTCCGGGCGCGCAAGAAGGCTTTTTGCTGATTCGGTGCTGAACCGCATGTACAGTACACTGTTTGAAGATGAGGATCTCAACCTGTTTCCTCGGGTACGTATGCAAGACTGATGTTGTCTACCTTTACTGGACACGTCGCAAGCTCTTTGTACATGTATCTAGACTTGTAGCTATTGCGCGCATCACCAGGTAGCCGGTCAAGCGAGCTGCTAGACTACATACCGCTCTAGTAGACGAGTCCCTCTTCATGTTCTCTGACGAAAACTAGGAATGAGCAGTTGCGTGAAGGCTAGACCACCCGACCTAGTTGACGTGTACGTGCACGTCATGCACTAGTCACCAGCAGAGGGAATTGACTGCATTCTGCTCTCTGCAGTGCACGTTCCAAGCACAATCGACTGGCTGCTCCGTCTCTACAACTGCACGAACTAAGTTTCCTAATTTAATGCTGGCTTGGATGGCATATTCAACGCAAATCTACGGATTGACAGGAGAATTTTTTTCAAGGCAAGTTGCGCAGTTTTTGTTATCAGTTTTTATTAGCTTCAAGGTATTCTAAACTGTACTTAATTAGTAATAATCAATGAAGTGACTGCCTGCCAAGCCAAAGCTTGTTATAGTATATTAGGATGTAGCTTTTAATAAAGATATCAGATCAACAGACTTTCGTAGTGTGTATTTACTTGTAACATTATTTACAGTAATGCAGTTCAGTCACAGTTATACCTGACCTACCATGGGTGCAAATTTCATTATAGCTGACCTACCATGGGTGCTAATTTCATTATAACTGATTTACCATGGGTGCTAATTTCAAAGTGGTTTAATTGGCTTGACTGTTGACATGTCCTCTCTTAACTTTAAATATATGCATATTATTTCTCACACATGGAATGGAAATTGGTAGACCGCACATAGACAAAATGGATTTTCTACAATAGGAGGAAAGATGAAAAATGTGAATAGAAAATATTTGCAAATGGCATTAATTAATAAGCAAAGTGCTGCTGGCCTTTTGGCCTCTTTTAACTTATAAATGCAACCCCTGATGACACTTCTGAAAGATACTGCTGTGAGTGTGCTCAAGAAGCATGAATGTTTAAATCAACTTAAATTAAACTAATGAAAAAGCAAACAGATGTGCCATGTAATTTACTCTAAAGCAACTATCAACAACTACAGCAAAACCTCTTAATTTAACTCCTTTTCAATTTCCTGCATACTACTAAGTCAAGTGCCACAGCTGAGTGCAATTAGTTATGTCAGTTAGATTACACCAAAACCACCGAGGCCAAACTCCAAAGCCATGGTAAAAGAAGTCTGGAACGAATCATAATCCTCATGTACTACTGGGAGGTAAAGAGCTGGTATGCACGTCGAAGCCATTGGCATGGTTGCTGTTCTATCACCATCTTCTAAATACTGCACTGAAATTAAAGTAGATGGTGGTAGCTGCTGAACAGTTTCGACTGCAGCTGCATACTGCAGGATAGCAGACAAGGCAGAAATTGGCTCTACATAGTGAGAAATTTAACAAATGCAAAGGTTGCCATGTTGGAAATTAGTCTATCAAGCTTGATAGTGTAGTATTGCACTTACGGTTTTGGACAACAATTTCTTTGTTGTTACTTAAGAATTCTTGGAAAAATATCTCAGCTCTTGCCTGTGCTTCTGTCGCTGGCCTATTAATATTCAGTATTTCTTGCATTCTAAGAAGGTAAGGTTTATGTCAGACAAATACCTGAAAGTATGTAGACTAAAAGCTCACTTCTCCAATGTCAAGTGTGTTTCTTGGAACACAAGAAGATACATCATACATTGTCTTTTGGACTGCAAGAGATGTAGAATGTTCATTGAGGCAAGGCCTTCTCTGAGGTGCTCAATTGCTGTTTTGCACTTGAACACCAGCTCATTCACTACAAGGCTTTGCAAAATTGCCTCACGTTGCTCAAACGATATATTATGCATCCATCCACTTGCAGAGACTGCATCAATGACATCTAGTCTCATTGACAGTTGCTGAAATACAGCTATTGTGTTGGCTCTTTGCATCTATAAGAACATCAGTAAAAGAAACAGACAATCTAAAGTTGTGTCTAAATCCCTTTAGGTTAATTAATTAATATGATATGTACATACATTATTAATTTTGTGTGTGTGTGTGTGTGTGTGTGAGAGAGAGAGAGAGAGAGAGAGAGAGAGAGGGAGAGGGAGAGGGAGAGGGAGGGAGGGAGGGAGGGAGGGAGGGATGGAGGGAGAGATGAGAGAGATGAAAGAGTGAGTGAGGAGTTGTGATTACCTTTTTCTGAGTTGAATAAAAGTGTGTGAGTTATCATGTACATCAAAACTTCCGATGCTCCAAAGAAACTACAGGCAAAACTTCACCAAGCCCAAAAAGTTGTTGAGCTTAACCAGGTTTACAGCAGTGTAACAAAAGTGATTAGTTAATTATGTGTTTACTTATTTGGTTCAAATAAAAGTGAGTGAGTGAGTGAGTGAGTGAGTGAGTGAGTGAGTGAGTGATAAAAGTGAGTGAGTGAGTGATTGAGGGATATATATATATATATATATATATATATATATATATATATATACAGAGCATACTGCCCTGATAGTTGTTCATACATACATGTATGTGTGAAGCAGCTGAAGTTAATAATTTTAACCAAAGAGAATGAGTGTGTATGAGTGTGTTGAACATGTCTACACATCAAGCATATACACTTGTAGAAAAACAACACTTCATACCTCAAGTGCGATGCACTTTATGTCTGATTCTGGCATGTCTTCTATTGTAATCTGGGAGATGCAGTCATCTTCGTTGTCACTCAACAAGTATGTGACAAGTGGCTCAGCCAGAAAAGGCATGCCTATTTCACACTGTGCAATGCAATGTGCCAGTGCTGTACCAACTATTTTGAATAATCTGGTTCTGAAAGCTGTGATATTGTGCACTGGCCATAACTTTCTTGGGCGTCCTTCAAATAGACCTCTTTCAGGAGCAAACACAAGCTTGAAGAGCTCTTGAAAGAACTCCCTTTTCAATCCTCCAGCATCAACTTCATCTTCACCGTCAAAACGAATTTGAAGTGGTCTGGACAGTTGTATATTAGAGGCTTTTTTGTAAAATGCCACAGCCTGGGAGATTAGGTTTTCTTGGGATACTTCAAGGCATAGAGGGGGCCCTAGCAAAGTTTGTGTGCAGTGATGACGTAGGAGCTCGGCAGCATCATAACATGACTCCATGTCATCATCCGAGTCAACTGTGAGCTGTTGCATTGGATTGTGACCAGAAGTAGCTGACAGTGTCACTGAGCTGTTGATCTGTGAGGAAGTTGTTGTTGGTAGAAAGTTGCTTGATGGAATGATGCTTGTTGAACTGTCATGCTGGGAAATTGTAATTGGAAGAGTAAGTGATTGAGAGGAGGTTCCTATGTTGGCAGATCTAGATATAGCAGACTCCATAAGCTGAGTAGATACAACTTGGAGTGCATCTTGGTTTTGATGTGCTGAATATGATTCTGTTTCTACCGCAGATGTTTCTGGAGAAGATCTGTAGATACAACAAATCTTTTTGCAAAAACCATAATAACAATACAACAATACAGTGCTCTCTACACGCCATGCAACTATGCCATACACTATGCCAAATAGTCTGCTTGTTTGTCCATCCGTTTGCCTGTCTGTCTGTCTGTCTGTCTGTCTGTCTGTTTGTCCGTTTGTCTATCCTGTCCAATACAAATATTTCAAAAATTTAGCTATATACAGTAGTTAGTGGTAACTATATGAGTTCAAAAGCTCTATAGGGCCACCATTGTCTATAGCTATCAAACTAACATACATTTAGATGGATGTGATTGCTAATCAGAGTTGTATAGATGGATATATATATAGTTTTTGTCAAAAATATTTTGTTGAAAATGGTGGTAGAATATGCTCAATTGAGTGTGTAAGCAGGTTAGTCTTTATTAAATACCTCATTTGAAAATTGCTCTGTTGTCTTGTTTGACTACTCCTGCATGCCATGGTATGCTGTCTCATATAAGCCAAGGGAACTTGCTCACCACATCGACAGCATCTCACAGTTGGATGGGCTTCTTCCAAAGCCTAACAGTGGAAGAAGTTACGATACAGACTTAATTAATCAGTTTTTAAGTGATTCTTTGTTGAAATAGAAAATTGTGTTACCTCTTCCACTTGTCTCTCACTTACTGACCTTCTTGAGAGGTCACGTTGAATTGGCCGTACGTATATATTAGTGCTAGCTCTTGTAGTGTTGTTCAAATACTGAGCGGTTACGGGCACTGCGGATTCTGTGAACCTTGTCAAGAGCCTGCTTCCAGGAGATGCCCGTAGTAGCTCATAGCCACCGCAGCTCAAGAGTTCAGGAAAGTTTGTTGTTAGTTGCTCGTGTACGTCTTCTGCCGTGCCGTTCAATCGTAGTTGAATTCGCCGCAGTCCCAAGCCGCTTCCAGAGAGAGCTTGCATCTGGGCGTGGTTTGGGGCGGTACATGCGGAAGAACTTGACAAGATACAGAATGTCCGTTGAATTGTGGGAATTCTCGAGCGAGGGTACGTGTACGGCGCCGACGATGTTCGTCGGGAAGAAGCCGTCTGCCTTCGAGATGGTTCCTCTTGGGTGTCTTGTCGTGGCCTTGTGCGACGGAAAAGAGCTGATATCTCTTCTCTGATGCCGGTAGGCTGTGACCGCAGCTGGTTAGCGGAGTCGCTCTCACTCGTACGAACACGTGTTATAGAAGGAGGGACATGGATCGACACACTTGTTCTTCTTCTGCCCTCTGTATCACCAGACGCTGCTCATTCAAATACCGTTGTAGAATTTGTACATAAATTTGTACACACGAACAACTCACTTCTGTTGCCCAGAAGCCCTTGCACTTGCTGCTGTAGGTTTTGCAGTGCGCTCATAACAGCACGAATACTATCATCACGGTCGTCGCTCGGTCGGTCTTGTTGCTGACTCATAATTCAGTGTAGACTAGGCCTCGTCTAGGTTTCGCGCCGTTTTACCGCAAGACTTCCGCCTTACAGATATCAATTACATGACTGGGAGCGTTGGTTAGCTAGTACTGCTCGGTAGATCACGGAGCAGAATTACTGCAGACATGTCAACTATTGAAACTTAGATACGTGAGACAAAGAAACGAACAGTTACGTGTACACAGCCTTGCTAGTATTAATTAATTAAAATAGTTACGCTACGAGGTTTGTTCACTTATATAGAACCCTGATTGACTCAAGCTATGCCTCTAAGTTTATATATATATATATATATATATATATATATATATATATATATATATATATATATATATATATATATATATATAGCCGTGCAGTGCACATGCAGTTAGACTAAAATTAGTTTGGTCAAAGTCACGTGCTTTACTCTTGGATTACCAGTCTATATAGACTGCACAAAAACTCTGCCAACCTGAAAATTAGCAGGCAGACTTCCTGTAAACTGTAAACAGTGAACGCCCATAGAAAATCTCAGTATATAGATACGCGTGAGACGAACTCGAAGTGATGGGTACGCACGAGAAGGGGTCAAATGCGTGAGAGTTGAAATATCTGGGCTATTGCTAGTAGTTACCAAAGTTGTAGGCGTGTTGCCGTTGTATTGTATTAAACAATCACTAGCGGTACATGTACCTGCTCTACGAGGATGATGATGAATTGATGAATTAGTATTCTATGACAGATGAGACGCAACAAACTCCGCTGCCGTGATGAACAAGTCTACGCCAAAATCATTGCTGTCGGCTAGAGGATTTACTGTTCGTTTCAGTTCTTCGTAATCTGCTTCGCTGAGAGGAATTTCTACGCCATCTGGTAAGTGAACTCCGCTTGCGGTGTCTTCATCATCAATGTCGCCGGTTGCTGGGCCATTCCAATCCACTCCGTACTCGTCAGGGTCAACAGGTAACGGATCGGCAGCCGTACGCATAGAACCTTGCATTCTGAGCATTCCAGTTATCCATAACTATAGCCACAAGGTACGTGAATTAACGACTATATGAAATAGGAAATACATGCAGTGCTGCGAGGCCGCTATCTAGGTCTTACTCGAAGAGGAGATCTTCCTCTGTCGGTAGCCAAACGATGCCTGCACCACGCTCGGCGAAATCCGTCAAGGCTACTTTGAATTCGACTGACGAATATGTAGTGGATACAGAATAAGTCTGTCGCATTGTTACAGTCCAATAGCTGTCGGCGCTCTAGAGAGCGAAATATGCTTTTATATGTGGCAGTAACTGCGACCGTGACATCTCTCCACAATCTCTCGATTCTTTGATTGTGGACAGATCGACCTGTTATAAAGCTGCCTCTTTCGGTACCTCTGTAGGTCAGCATATATTCTGCGACGTCAACGTTCTCAACACCGCGGTCCGCTCTTACTCTAGACGGGAGACCGTACTCTGCTACAGCTTCTTGGAAGTACGACAGGACAGTAGTGGCTCGATTATTTGAACTGCACTTGAGGTAGACAGGTATTCTACTGTAGCCATCGATACCTAAAACCCATGATGCATGAACACAATTATGTAGGTTACGCCAGGAGTTGTAATCATCACATCGAGTTCTCTAGATGTTTATATACTGTATTGTTCACTCACCTCCATGTATAACTAAACCCCATCGGATTAGACCGTGCTGACCGTCGATATGCCACAGGGCATTTGGGCCGTAGACGTTGTATGTGCGCCGTTGGATTGCGTTCGACCACCTGAGCGCAATTCCCTCTGGATCAACTCTACACAAGCTGTCACGTACTCTTTGACGTGCTACTTGGATACCTAGTCGGAGCAAATGTCCTTCCACCATTCGGTAGCCATGCCTGGGATATCTTTGGTTGATTTGTGAGACTACTTCTTCCAAGTCCTCATCTGAGATGTTTGTGTAGAATTGCCCAACTGACAAACCGTGCTCCGACAAACGACGGTGAACGGTACGTACTGAACACCCGATTGTAAGCCCTATATCATTTGCTGTAAATCTGTATGACAACAGAAATTCGAGCTGTTCTTTTGACACCTTGATCTTTGGTCGACCGGTTCCTTGCACCTCTAAATATAGATTTTTCTAAGTAAATCATGGAACAAAAATACCAACCCAATAATTAGTAATCTAAATGATAGAAATATCAAACAAGAAGATGACCTTCAGAGACATAGTTATCTAATTATATACATAATTGGATGCTGTCGTGCTGGAAGGAAATGGAGGTTGTAATGGAGGTTGTAGGAGATTGCGACATGGAGACGCAGTTTTCGAGTAATGAGTTTCCATCCAAAGATAGTCTGCAAGTTTCTCTCAATGACTGATGAGAAGGCATCGTAAAGGCAGTGTATTGTGTAGACCCCACCCGTCACGTGATACTATTAGAGCGTGCTAGTATGTGGGACCAATGTACATTTGCTGTTTGTGATCATCGTACTACTAAAATTATCTTAATACTCTCCAGTTGTCTTAAGCTTTATACTGATCAGTGTATATAAACCAAACACACAAATGCTGTCTATAGGTCCATCTTCGACTGTCCAGTGATATGACTTTGGCTTCAGTTCTCTAGATCTTGGGGACTAAAATAATATAATATACAATAATAATATAATATACAATATACTGTAGTACATCTAAATATACGGGTATATAGCAACTGTCATAGTACGTTGAGTGTCAAATGGGATTGATGTCTAGACACATGGTTAATTAATTAAACTTGATATTCTTGCACTTCCAATTCCTAGGCAGGTGGGATCACAATAACATGACAGTATCTTTGCTGGCCCATCAGCAAACACACTAGCACTGTGCATTTCTTATAAGTTTCAGGGTGCGACCAATAGTCAAGTTTTATTAATTAATTTATTAGAGCCCAGCCCTTTCTGCTTTCATTAGTTTCCTGATGATGTAGACGTTTGAAAATACCAGCTTTCAGGATCAGATCAGAGCCGTCTATCTAGTCAAGATCAGAGCTGATTACAATGTAGCCTACGCCTACGGGGGCATATAGTCTCGCGTAGCCAGACCATCTCCGCCTACATCCTTCCGGCGAGACTAAGGCACAAGCAAGCGCACATATATCTTGACAGTGTCGTGTTGTGACGATTAGACCTACGCTAGAGTAGACCAGACACCAGACTTCGCACCTAGATGTTAATCTTACCTCTGTCTGCTGTAAACCCGCTGCCTCTGTCTGTAGATGACGTCGCTCTTCGTTCTTGAATAGATGTGAGCAGCGTTCGGCAAATACGCAGTAACTCTTCGCTCTCGAGCTGGCCCAGCATCCTTTCTGCCCGTAAAAGGTTTCGAAGTAAAGCTTCTGTACGGCCTTCCAGATCGTCTAGCTGGTCTAGACCGCAAGACTCTAGCGACCTTTGTAGGCCAACTAGATGTCGCTGAAAGACGGCAGACAAACTCCGAGTTGACAGAACCCTTGCCCTATCCATGCAGCTCGTTCCCGCGCAGTTTCGGGTCATAGAAATCTAGATGGGCCTAGGCTAGTGCTTGCTCAATCTCATAATGCTAAACTAAAAGATACGCAACTGAACTTGTGTGAAGTTTGCACAATGCTAATGCCTCGCAGTTCGGTCCAATATCATAATGCATTATGTTAGTGCTGCGTATTAGTGCTGTGATAATGCCTCGCGTTTCGGACCATTATGTTAGTGCTGCGTACTAGTGCTGCGTACTAGTGCTGCGTACTAGTGCTGCGTACTAGTGCTGCGTACTAGTGCTGCGTACTAGTGCTGCGTACTAGTGCTGCGTACTAGTGCTGCGTATTAGTGCTGCGTATTCGTGCAGCATTATTCACTAGGCATTTTATATAAAAAGCATTACACAAAAAGCATTATACACAATGCATTATGCGTAATGCATTATACACAATGTTTTTTCTCATTATATTAGTGCTGAGTATTAGTGCTGCAGCAATTGTTTTGGCATTGGTAGCACGCCATAATATATCGTACTGATTGGTATCTTATCTTAATGGTATTGTATATCATATTGCGTATCATATATCGTATGGATGGTATCTTATCTTAATTGTATGGTATCATCTTTTATCTTATCCTATCCTACGGCATCTTTTATCGTATGGTATGATATCCTATCGTATCCTATGGTATCGTATCCTATCGTATCCTATGGTATCATATCCTATCGTATCGTATCCTATCCTATGGTATCATATCCTATCCTATCGTATCCTATGGTATCATATCCTATCGTATCGTATCCTATCCTATGGTATCATATCCTATCCTATCGTATCCTATGGTATCATATCCTATCGTATCCTATCCTATCCTATGGTATCATATCCTATCCTATCCTATCGTATCCTATGGTATCATATCCTATCCTATCGTATCCTATGGTATCATATCGTATCCTATCCTATCATATCCTATCGTATCCTATCCTATCCTATGGTATCATATCCTATCCTATCCTATCGTATCCTATGGTATCATATCCTATCCTATCGTATCCTATCCTATCCTATCGTATCCTATGGTATCATATCGTATCCTATCCTATCCTATCCTATCCTATGGTATCATATCCTATCCTATCCTATCGTATCGTATCGTATCGTATCGTATCGCTGTCAGCTTACTTATTGCCGGTACTGTAATTCGAACTAGATATTATTCTTTCCTTTCAGGCAATGGGGTATTAGTAGACTCATACCCAGTCCTCTCCTCCTGTGCACTCAGCACCAGCTCTTTGTTGGGTACCGAGTCTGAGTCTATAGGGTAGGTGAACATCCAGAGTCTGCCACAAGCCTAGCCTGCATGCCCAAAAGGACAGGATGCACCAAATCTAGTGACAAATTGCTAATAAACATACCTGAACACTTGACATGTCCCAAATATTCAAACATTTTCCTGGTTGTGTTTGATCTAACCAGCAAAATGCACTACACATTGGCCTGTGTTCACACTACTAGGGTTTTAGAACTGGGTTTGCTACTGCTTAGCACAACCAATTAGAATACATCAGAACGTCAGTTTACCACAGGAATGCGGGTTAGAGCAGGGGTCTAGCCTAGCACTTCCAAAATTAGGGTTAGCTGGGGTTAGCTGGGGTTAGCTGGGGTTACCGCTTGTCAAAACATTCCAGTTTATTCATACTGCGTATCAGAGCAATAAATCAAAGAAGATTTGCTCTACTTTATGTTGGCTATATCAGAGGGCAGGAAACGTTTCTAGCATTGAACTCTGCATATTAGACTACACAACTAACGCTACTTCCGTGACGGACGTTTATGCATGCATCCGCTTCAAAACGGAAGTAGACATCAACCTATAATAAGGCGCAGTGCAAGGCAAACGCATCAGTCTCTCTGCAGCCTCTTCCACTAACGGAGCATCATGTCAGTCATCCAACAGGAGCGTATTCTTTTCAGTGTCGTTCTGCTGACCTACGTGGCTGTTTTGTGCAGGTAAGACAGTAGACATGCTACAGTTTGTGCTGACCTGCCTTTTGTACAACTTTTGGTATCCTTTCTTTGTTGCGCAGTTCAAAGCCACAGTTGCAAGTCTGCATGCCTCTCGATGACTACCAAACACTGTGCAGCGGTGCAACCCCTGTCAGTCCACCGGTAGACTACACACAATGTATTGTCAGAAAACATCTTTAGATGGTGCATTTTGACTTAATTCTTTGCAGAGACAAAGGGCCCTACTGGGTTCAAACCACTCAAATCCCGGTAAGCCATGCCCAAGCATATATGTACTATCAGATAGTTGGTGAAGAGTACATTCATGCAATCTCAATAATATTAGGCAGCAGACACCACGCATTAGACGTTTTCGTTTCTTATATATTTTTATGGTAAAGCTTGCATGCAGACAAACAAGGGTTTCAAATTTCAAATGACGTTCAAACCACTCTCAGTCTCTATGTCAACCTTAACTTTTTATATTTAATATTTAAATGCTTGTAAATAGGAGAATCATGCCGACAAATCAAGCAACTAGGATTCGACCGTGGCAGCAAAGTGTACTATGTCAATCCACTGGGTCAGGGAACATTTCCTGTGTATTGTGATATGACAACATTAGGAGGAGGATGGACTCTAGTGCTGAATCAGGTGCTGTGCATATACAACAAGCTAATTTGTACATGACAAGCTGTGTCTCATGATCACATTGTTTTAGATTGGAGATAAGAGTAGATATCATACACTTACTGATGCTCATTGCTCCATCCTTGATAGTTTGAACAAAGAAGGAAAGCAATGCAACCTGAATAGACTCTTCCGCTGTGCTACAGAGATCCGCTATACTGATGACAAACTTACTACCTTCCTACATGCCAAACTCAATGGAGCTGAATATTGGACTGCCATTCACAAAACGTAAGCAATAAATAGAAGTATAAAAAAATTAAGGGCAGGCAGGTGTGCAGACACTTAATTTAACAGACATGCAGAGACTAATAGATGAACAAACTTTAGTCAAGCCTTGGAATGAAAAGATTGTTGGTTTAAAGTCTTTCTCATAACTTCTTTGATATAAAAATAGGTAAAAATGGTAGCAATGATGTAAAAAATAAGGATTTGACCAACAAACAAGTGGTAACTGCTCACTCCCTCTGTATAACCACATTCTATTTAGGTTAAGTAGCAACTGCATGCTGCTTCTGTAATCAGACATACAATAAAAGTACATTCAATTTAGGTCATCTGTTCCAGTAGCAGTGCAGTATGTCAGTGGAGCTCTTGCTGGACCTACAAGATACATTGAAGTCAGAGATTTCTTTCACTGGGGACACAGAAACAATTATCCTGTCCATAATAGAATACGGTAAGGTGCATCCTAAACTTCAATTAACGTTGTAACTCATGATTTATTAACAATTTGCAGAACTGGAATCAGCAGCTATCCTGGATGTAAACACGTCTGTTGGGAAGATGTGAGGTCGTCTTTAAAAGATCGTCCATTTACTGGAGATCATTGTCCATCTGCTACTTCACCATCCTTTTGCCCTGCGTTTGATCCTACATACAAGTTCCCTTCAACAGCAACAAGACGCGGATCTGCAATCTACAGAAAGTGGATTCGATGACTGCAATATATTATGACTGTTCCATGTTGCTACACGGCTAGCTTAGCTACTAATGTGTACTAGCAGTACATTTTAGTGAGGCTTCAATTGCTGTTGTCCACTGTCTTAGTCGTGCTGTTGTCAGGTTTCAATTAGTTGAGCTGTTGTCAAATGTCTGCTAGTTAATTGTGCTGCACCTGTTGTCAGGTGTTTGTTAGTTAATTGTGCAGTAGGTCAATAAACTACAATTTAATGGAATTATAGTATAACGTCACCTTAATTTGTTTCCTTTGCTTGACTTGTAACAACGGATCTCCAATCTATATATTATAATAAACACAGCTATTATCATGATCGACCTCCCTAGCCAATAAGTTAGCACATCAACAACAGAGCAATCTGTACCACACCTGATGAGATCATACAGAGCAATCAAAATCTCAGAGCAACAGCTCTCACATATCCTAGTGGTCACGCACCAAATCAAGAGGCAGATAAGAAGACATTTCTAACCTTTTTTAAATATTAGGATACTGGCTAATGTAATCTTTATCACGTGATATTGACCGTTCTAGTCTCAGTATCCCGGATATGTTAATATAATTATCTCGTTTTCAGTGTTGTCGACTACCTCTGTCGTCTCGGAGGAAAGAACGTAGAGAGCGCAAACACCATCGACAGTCCCACATGCCACTCAATGTGTCCAGCCTCCTTCTCACTTCTCACTCTCTTCAGCCGTACGCTAGAGCAGCCGAGGGTTTATAACTTTTAGTGGTTCTTCACTAACTAATGAATTCATTGCACGACCATTCATAATTATCCGGGTGTTTTTGCGATCTGATTCTGGGCTTTCTTTTCCAAGATACACCATAGTTAAATCATCTCTCTGCGCAAACTTAGTGCCTGCCGATGTACGTACTGACTGATTATCATACGCCATGCAACTGCATGGTCTACTCCCAAATTAACATACACACCTAACATGGATAGATGTCTCAACCTTCCCTAGGTTCCTAGTTTTATGAAACGTTTAGATCTCCAAACATTATGAAAATTTGCCAAAATTCGTTACGTGTGTCCATAAACACCGCACTTTATTATATTACTAACTCAGGAACAGTGTTTTATATTTCAATTAATTAGTAATTAAGTTACTGTAAACTAGGGAAGTAGAGTAGATATATAACAACTTGCAGTAAAGTTCAACTGCAGATATCATTCTACTTCTGCAACTCTACAGTAGCAACATGTCAACTAGCCAACAGGACTGTTCAGTGTTCAGTATTTTTCTGCTTACTTATGTCATTGCTTTGTGTAGGTAAGCTAAAGAGCATGTAAATGTGATGCAAACTGTTAAGTAATTGTATATATCACAACAAGTAATGACTGTATTAATTATATTTTGTCACAGCTCACACCCACAAGTGTGTATGCCCCTAGATGATTATCAGTAACTGCGCAATTGCACATGTACAAGTAAGACACAGATATTCTAGATCAGTTTAGTGATAAACAAGTCCATGCAGTTTTAACTAGGGTGTCTTGGGCTTGCAGAGCCAGCAAGTTGTAATGGGTTCAACCTACTCAAATCCTGGCAAGTTCCCAAGCATTAATAATAATAACAATTAGTCACTCACTCACTCACCCATTTCTGTTAATTAATTTGCTCCAGACACACACATGTACACATGTACACGGCACACACACACACACACACACACACACACACACACACACCACACGCATACACACACACACACACACACACACACACACACACACACACCACACACACACACACACACACACACACACACACACACCACACACACACACACACACACACACACACACACACACACACACACACACACACACACACACACACACACCATACCTCTGTCTAAACACTTTATTAATTAACAGGAGAATCATGTCGACAAATCAAACAACTAGGATTCGACCGTGGCAACAAAGTGTACTATGTCAATCCACTGGGTCAAGGAACATTTCCTGTCTATTGTGATATGACAACATTGGGAGGAGGATGGACTTTAGTGCTGAATCAGGTGCCTACAGTACAAAAAAAAGCTAATTTGTAGATGCAAGCTGTTTTATGATCACATTGTTCTAGGTTGGAGATCAATCTAGATATTACAAACTCAACAATGCTCACTGTTCCATCCTTGATAGTTTGAACAAGGAAGGGGAAAGCCATGCAACCTGGATAGAATTTTTCGATCTGCTACAGAGATCCGCTATACTGATGAAACATCTACTACCTTCCTACATGCCAAATTCAATGGAGCTGAATATTGGACTGCCATTCACAAAACGTACGTGATAAAAAGATAGAAATAAAAAACAGAAAGTAGGTAGACTTAATGAAATAAGGTAGGCAAACAAATTAATAATAAAACAGGTATAAATATAGGCATAGAAAGTTTTCTAGATTTGGGCACCAAACATTACAATCTTGTGCAACAAGGAGCATATATACAGAGAACCAGGAGTTCAATCGTAAGGCTAGCATACAGTATTTAAACATGTAGCATTTCTCTATACAACATTGAACAGGTACATGCAGTAACACTCACTTCAGTACAGTACTACTCATGCAGTTATAGACAGGAAAGTGAGGCGCTCCAAAAGTGGTAAATCCGCATGTCCTTCAAGAGCTGACCCAGGGAAGAGGACCCGGATTCTTGTTGTCAGGTCATTGTTCAAGTGTTGATCAGCTTTCTCGCAGCTTCCTCTGGCCGCTAAATTCAAAGTTACCATATTAGGATAGTGGCACTAATTAGCTCTGCCTCTTACCATCACAACATATGCCCAGACATACATGTACATAGTCTTGCGTAGCCAGACCCTTTTCTGCCTTGTCATACTTCCAGCGGTGTGATGCAGTCTGGAAGTATGACATGTGGGGAAAGGGGCGTGGTTAGCAAGACTAGCCCAAACAGACTTTCCATCTTCTCTATATATACAATGGATGCTCCTGGTGCAACATAATTGAGATTTATTGCATACGGAAGTAAATTATGCAGTGACCAAAGAAAATTATTGAGACCCCTTGGCCTTCACGTGCCTAATGAGGCAGATAGACCATAGTGTCGTGTAGCCAGACCCTTCCCACCTACATCCTTCTTGCCGAAGGATGCATCAGTGTAGGAGGGGAGGGTCTGGCTATGCGACACTAAACAAGAGGTGAAAAATGGCAGCATATTGATCAATGTTCAAATAAAAACAGTAAACTGCCATAATCAAGAGTACGTAGACATTATTTACTTGAGGTTTTAGCATGAGGTCGACCGCAAAAAGCATGTGCATGGTTCCTTCCTATTGCAAACCTACTGGAAATTTTACAAACTTTACAGTTCTAAATTATTCTTATTGCAACAGGCATATTCACTGGTCTGATGCAAATTTCCGTAGTTATCTATCCAACCAATACTTGTGTCAAGAAAGCATCGGCTAGACAGTAGACATCCATACTCTTTACATATGAATTTGGGCCAGAATTGTAGATTGCTTGAAACATAATAGAATGATACCTTTTATTCCCAATAAAATTCTTTTATTTTGATTGTTTAGCTCTCAAAAATATTTTAACCTACACAAATCTTTCAGCATAGAATTTTGAAAAGAAATTCATTATTAAGCCTGTGCACGGAAAATAGAGCAACCCACCTGTATCTATGCTTTAGTGAACTGTTTGTTTTGATGCTTACATTCACCAAATGTTATTTTAGTTGTTTTAGAGTCTACTTTTCACAATGTTCTGTGTCACTGAAATGGGTGTGGTCTAATCTTTTGTCATTGTCGTGCACCTCAGGTTTAGTTGTGCTTGAAATAAATAAGACAGTTTAAACTCTTCGCTAATTAATATAATAATGATGTAAAAAGGAGATTTGACCAGCAGACAAGTCAATTAAACAAGTAGCAACTGCACTCGATTTATCTCTGTAATGAGATGTACACATAATATTGTAAGCATGTTCAATTTAGATCATCTGTTCCAGTAAGAGTGCAGTATGTCAGTGGAGCTCTCGCTGGGCCTACAAGATACATTGAAGTCAGAGATTTCTTTTACTGGGGACACAGAAATGGTGCTCCTGTCCACAATGGAAAACGGCAAGTGGCATTTTAAACTTCAATTAATTTTAACTCGCAATCTATTTACAATTCACAGAACTGACCTCAGCGGCTATCCTAAATGCAAGCATGTCTGCTGGAAAGATGTTAGACCTCCTTACAAAGATCGCCCTTTTGGTGGAGATCATTGTCAATCTTCTACTTCACCGCCGATCTGTTCCGGATTTGCTCCTTCCTACCAGTTCCCTTCAACAGCAGGTAGAAACGGATCTCTGAAGTTCAGAAAGTGGATCCGATGACTGCATGAAAGCATAATTCACTTCATTGTTTTGCAATATGGCTGTAGCTAAGTTTGTATAAAGAAATCACTTCATGCATTGCTTTAGTTGGAATCTTTGCTTGGAATAAAACACACACCATGCACCACTGTCTTACAATGTTGGACTCCAAGACGATAGATTCTTCCTGAATTTTCTGTAGGCCTATAGTTAGTTCATGTATCTATGTGTAGAATACTGATGCTATTGAATCTGCTAGTGATAGGGCCACTTGTGTTCTGACAAACATTAGAAAGTGGTGCTGCAGACAATTTCATTCTATTCACACCACATGTTTCAGTAACAACTACCCAATTTCTGTATCAGGGTTTGTACCAACTAGACTATAAATACATTGCCTAATGCCGAATCCACTAATGCACTCATCAAGAAACTAAGTAGACGAAGACAAGCGTCTATAAATCTCAGTTTTTGGAAATGTGAACTGCTATATCAACAAATAACGACCGCATGTGTTTGTCGGCTCACACCCATGCACAACTGCATATGTAAGCACGAAAGGCTATTCATACTCGGCTGGCAGTTGCTAGTTAGACGTCTGTTGTCAATGCTGACACAATCCATCGCATTTTCTTGCCCAGATTAGGTGCCCAATCTATAAAAACACAACCCGTCCTTAGCTCTTCTTCAACCTCTGAAGTTGAGAGACAACATGGAAAGCTGCAAATCTGTTGTTCACACTGCGCTTAGAAGAGACATGTACCTGATATTTATTAAAGGTGCAGACAGTAAGCTGTGGCACCGCTAAAAGCAAAAACCGACCCTTGTTTAATATTGGAGGGGTGTGTCTGATGTAGGAGAACAGCAGCAAACGTTCTAAATTTCGGATCGACATGAACTGCAAAACTTCAAGTGATCAAGCCCAATCTAACACGTCTTGTTACTGTGTGCACACAACCATTCTTTACATTTCATGCCTTCATAATACTGTATAAGATAAAACATTGGCAGGAATTTATTTTGGCGGTTTGCTAAAAATTGATGATAAAAGCATATTGGTGGATGTTATTTTGGCGGTTGGACATCATTGTTGGATAATTGGTATGTGTGATATTCCCAACCCACTACTACTGGAGGAGTTTGCGATTACGGAATCTAACCCGCATGACTTCACCTATACTTCAAGGATAGCTGGACGGCCTCATTCTCATGTTTAATTAATTAACTTCCCTGTTTGACAAGGTACTACTGTAGGCACAACACACGGCAAGCAGTGGCTACCATCTTGTAGCCTTATCCGTGCCACATCGCATGATGCTTGATTCACATGGGTGATGACATCAACATATTCCGGTGGCCAAATTGATGGCGGATTTTATATTGGCGGTTGCTAAAATAATCCGCCGAAATAAATCCCCCAACAATATTACATCTTATACCGTATGAAAGAAATTCTCGTTTGGTATGCGTATTATATATTGCCAGCGTCCCATATCTAGAACCTCAAGAGAAAACAGTTCTAAAAGGTATGACGGTAGACTCTTACCTCCAAGAGCGTTCGGCACTAGCGCGGAACCTCAGGGGACAGCTCGTAAATATACGGAGGATGGGGACCGGAGATCATCCTACCTTAGCTGTATGTGACACCGGGTATTCCTGATTTAAAACTTAATACCCTGTTCTACGATGTGTTCTAGGCCAGAAACAGTGTTTTGTTCTAAGTGTGATACCGTAGATTCCGAGTGGAATGGTGGCTATTTAGTAATACACTGTGAAGTCTGACCTGCAGAAAACAAACCCCTAACTGCACCTTTCTAAGACTGTAGTCTACTGCAAGAACTATAGCATCATGTCAAAGAGCCAACAAAGCTGTGTGTTGTTAGGCATTCTTCTGCTTGCTGTTTTGTGCAAGTAAAGATATTACTGACGCGTGCTATGCTAGAATCAAATTTAGAGACTGTCTTACATTGCAGGTGCACTCTAGCAGCATGCAAGTCGCTCCCAGAAGTGTGCATGCCGCTCAATGATTACGAGCGACTAAATCGCAAAAGCCCTGAAGTGGCCATGGTAAGAAAAGTCCGGTGTACTATGAGAAAGTACCAATTATAAAAAAATTTAGGATCACGAAGGGCTAATGGGTTCAACCGACTCAAATCCTGTTAAGTGAACACATGTAGCAAACAATCACAACACACACACACACACACACACACACACACACACACACACACACACACACACACACCATGTTACTGTACCTGTGTGTAATTCAATAGGAGAATCATGCTGACAAATCAAGGAACTAGGATTTGACCGTGGTGACAAAGTGTACTATGTCAATCCACTTGGCCAAGAAACATTTCCCAATGTGGAAAATAATGGTAGAACATAGCACAATATGTCCCACCAAATGTGTTGTTTAATTGTCTGACCAAATACTGGACCAGTGTTGAAACGTGTTTGGACAAAACATCCACCCGTATGCATGTATGGTAGTGTAAACCTTGTCTCTTAGCACTTGATAGCCTTTCCAATGGTGTAACTGTTAATTTCGTAAACATAGGTGCCTCCTAGCATGCTGTATCCAGAGAAAACCTCAGCTGCCTTTAACACCATTTCTTCCTTGGAAGTTGGTCATTAAAAATTATATGCAAAATAGCTGCAGTAGGGGAGGCACTTAGTTGTACATGTAACACTACACAAGAATGTCCTAACTAAGCTCAGTCTGTCCAAGTCAAAATAATTCCCTACTTTCCACACTGATTTCCTGTATATATATTGCAATATGACAAGATTGGAAGAAGAATGGACATTAGTGCTGAATCAGGTAGAGTCTACCTGTGTAACTACAACAAGGTAATTTGTAAATAAATTGCTGGGTTTTACAACCATGTAGATTGGAGATAAGTCTAGATACCATACACTCATTGATGCTCATTGCTTCGCCCTTGATAGTCTAAACAAGGAACAAAAGTAATGCAACCTGGACAGAATTTTCCGCTCTACTTCAGAGATTCGCTATACTGATGAAGATCTAACTACATTCCTAGATGTCAAACTCAATGGAGCTGAATATTGGATTGCCATTCACCGAACGCAAGTGATAAATAAACAACAAACCGACAAACATGAAAGAGGGTGAAAAGACCAACAGATAGAGAAAAGATGAACAAAATACTTGCTACGGATAGTCAAGGCTCAATTAACTATTAAAACGTTAGTCTAAACTCTTCCTCATAACTGCTAATTAATGTAGCAACGATGTAAAACATAAAATGTGAGAAACAGACAATTAAAAAAATAACAACTGCTTGCTGCCTCTGTAATCAGACATATAAAAGAACATAGGTCATCTGTTCCAGTAGCAGTGCAGTATGTCAGTGGAGCTTTAGCTGGGCCTACAAGGTACATCGAGACCAACAATCTGTTTCACTGGGAACACAGAAACAACCATCCCGTCCATGGTGGAAAACGGTAAGTTGCATCCTAAACTTCAATTAAAGTTGTAAGTCATGATTTATTAACAATTTGCAGAACTGAAATCAGCAGCTATACTGGATGTAAACACGTCTGTTGGGAAGATGTGCATCCTCTTGCAAAAGATCGTCCATTTACTGGAGATCATTGTCCATCTGCTAATTCACCATCGATTTGTCCTGCATTTGGTCGTGCATACAAGTTCCCTTCAACAGCAACAAGAAATGGATCTGCAAACTACAGGAAATGGATTCAATGACTACAACAACTGTTCCAAGTTGCTACAGTGTTGTCTCAGACACTACAATATGTAGTGAGATTTCAATTGTTGTTGTCAGGTGTCTGTTAGTTGGTGGTCAATAAAATAAAATTCGTGAAATAAATTTTTAGTAAAGCCCCTCACACCTAATTGGTCTTTCTATGCCTTGCAATACCAGATCTTTAATATTAAATAAACAAACACAACAATTATCATGATCTTCCTATCAACATGCAAGCACGTCAACAGCAGAGCAATCTGTACCATTACACACTTGATGAGGTCAGATAGAGCAACCGCTCTCACGTATCCTAGTGGTCAGACTGACTGCATGACCACCAATGCCTTAGTAGCCATCCACATGCCCTAACTACATATAACAGCAACAACAGTGCAACATCCAGTACCGCAACGTCTTAAACAACTCAACACACAGCCAATCAAGGCTACCAAACTAGACCCGTGTCTACGTCAATGTGTGTACCTCAATTTCAAGCTGCATGAAGCAAAAAAGGAAAGGGACGCAAATACAGTAAGTACAATCATGAACACACACAGTAGAGCATTATGAATTATCAATAAATGTTAATCTGACATATTCAATTAACAAAGTTTGGTATTTGATAACAATTTGGAACTACCTCTGTTACTGTCTGTCTGACTCACTACCGTTCTCTCTCGTTTTCGTCTTCTTTTCGTACTCCGTTGACCAAGACGATAATCGATCCAACAGCTTTCCTACGTCAGGTACCTATAGAAACAAAACTCATTCTCTAGTCGAACGATTTCGTACAAGTTTGGGTTCACCTCGTAGGTTTGAGACAAATAGACGCCAAATACACCACCGACACCAAGTCCTGTCTGTGTACAACACTATACGCTACTAATGCGTAACAACTAAACGTGACGTAACTCACCAGCAGAGAACCAAGTTGAGCTACAGAAGGCATGCTACCTTTATCACGTGATGCGTAGATCCCGGACATATTTAGGTTATCACATGATGTAGTTTACGTATCCCGGATATCTTAATGGATTATTTGCGATTATCGCGTTTTCAGTGTCGTCGACTTATCGGCTGTCGACGTCTGTCGTCTCGGAGGCAAGAACGTAGAGAGCGCAAACACCAACTTTGGTTGAATAGACATAATCCAGAATTGGAGAAAGCGGCGAGAAGAGAAGAATGTTAGCTGTTAATCAGAGCATTTTAGACGACGTTAATCTTATTACTTCAAGTGTGTCTGTGCTTAGTGTTTGTGCCTCTGGAAACCGTTCGTGAGGATTGGTTGGGTCATACGGGACCTTACCACATCAGAGATGCCGTGCGTCACTATGGCGTGTATGAGCACGTGTTTGGCGGAACAGAGTTTATACCCGAAGTGGATGTCCATATAGAGTACGACAACGGTCACGTAGTCAAGAGGGGCAATCACATTGGTCCATCTCAATGCCTAAGACCACCCAATGTTAAATTCAATTTTGGTGGTGACGCACTGTGGACTGTAATTCTAACAAATCCTGGTAAATATATTGGCTGATAGCTGAGTGTTTTATATGTACGAGTGTACTGTAATTTAGTGGCGAAGTTTTGGTGATAATGTTCTATTTAACATACATCATGTACCAATGGGGTATTTCATGGGGTCCATCAGTGGTGTAGCCATGCTTTTGAAAAAAGGGGTTTCCTACCAGTCCGAGGCATAAATTCCTGTGTGGGGGCAAATATATTATAAAATAGATTAGAAGCTTTATTGCTTCAATGCCCGACGACATGCTAATCGAGCATATTATATTATACGGTCATACAACAACGCAAGAACATCTCAACAAACTGTTCAGCCTTTCCACTCTTACCTTTTAGTACCGACAATGTGTTTTCTTCCATGGTAGGGAAGGACCAACGCCTAAGAAAAGGGGGTTTCTGGGCAACCCGGAAACATGCCTGGCTACGCCATGCCACTACTCCCATCAGTGGAGTTTTCAGTGGCTAGCTAAATGATATACTCTGAAAGAAGAAGCTACACAGGAATGAAGTCGGGTGATTTCAGGGAAAATTAATTGCACTACTAGTGCGGAATTAATTTGTGATAACGGTCAACCCAACCCGACTAATCTGTGCAGGAAGAAATCTAACTCTATTAATTTAATTGTGCGATGAGCTGTGATCGCACAAAATCGCGTGAATTCCCCCTCAGCACAATTTTCTTCTTTCATGGTATAGCACCTGCCACCAATTAAGAGCTACAGAAACTCAAAAATAAATGGCTGTAGACGTTGAGCCTTTTCATTTCAATAAATTATAGGTAGATCCCCCAATTAGTCATTTGCTATAGAAACACTCTTTAATTAAATAGACATTCTGCATGGATTCACCCCTGCAAATCAAAGTACCAGTATGTCACGAATGTGCATTAGTCTGACTCTCGTATCAGGCCTTCTTTGTGCTTATGGACTCATTTTACTCTTAGGAAAACATGTGCATGAAGAAGGCCTGGGTGTAAATTCAGGTAAATGCACAGTCAACACAAGGAGTTTCCACACATAATGGAAACCCTTTGAGATACGTCTCTGTGTACACTCTCAAAAGCCTGTGGAGATTTAAATGTGTGAACTGTCTGTATGTGAATGTCTGCCTAGAAAAGTAAGGTAGATTTGTGAGTGCGAGACATTCCAAGCTGATTTATATGTCAACAAAGAGAATGCATGTTTATGCCTTTTCATGTTCATACAGATGGAGACTTCCAAAGTGTAGACAACGAGGTTCTACATTGGCTTCTGTAAGGAATGCCACATTTAGCATGTTAATCAATGAACATAGAGTAAAGGGTTTTGTTGGTAGCTGTAATGTGTCATCAGATGGTGGAGTCAACACGGCTCACACACACTGTCCCTACATCCCTCCATTCCCTCCAAAAGGCACTGGGTATCACAGACTCGTCTTCAGCATATTCCATCAAAGCAGTCGTCTTACTTTGCCAAGTAAATCTTATGATAGGTGAGATATAGTGAAGAGTAATGCAGACTGTCACGTGTCTCACATTTGTTGTGATCACTTTCAGATTTGAGGATAGAATATTTTCAACTAACGAGTTTTGGTCCAAACACTCATCAGTTATCAGACCAGTAGGAATTCACTTCTTTCAAACAAGCTGGGACTCTTCTGTTACGAGTACCTTCCAGGACATCCTTGGTATATTGCATGTTGACAATTATGTGGCATATTGATTTTGTTAATAATTTAGTTTCCAACTCGTGTATGACTGTAGGTTTAAAAGAGCCTGCATACGACATTGAGAAGAAAGTTACAAAACGAAAACAAAGGCAAAAAGTACAGACAAAGAAATTCAATCAAAAACATAGCTTAGTTGTGTGAACAAATAATACTGCACATTTGTGTTGTTCAGTGGACTTGTAAATTAGATAGGTGATAGAGCCAAGGTGTCACACACTGCTCAAGCATTTGGTTAAATAATCACACGCGCGCGTGCACACACCACACACACACACACACACACACACACACACACACACACACACGACAAGCTCTAAATACCAACAAAAGCCATAAGATCATCATGACATGCATGGCTGTGCACCTTGCTTTACATTCATTGAGAGTGGCTCTGAATTCTCTATTTTTATGAAAACCAGACATTTTAATTTCAAATTCTAAACACGAACAGCTAAACATGGTCATGCAATCTCATGCACTCTCAAATTTCATGAAGCATAGCAGCTTCATTCCATGAAGAAGCACTAGAGTGCTAAACCCATGGCTGCCAGGCAACACAGAGCAGCTACTTGACAAGCAAGAATGACACGCTCGACTAGACTGCCAGGAGTACAGTGCTGGCATGCTAATTAACACCAGCAATAACAATGAGCGCATGCGCTCCTGCATTCCAATTGTCCATCCGTCTACTAAAAACTATGGAACCCTAGCGCATGCGCGCCTTGGGTTAATCAATGTAATAATATAGACTTCAAATATTATGGTTGCCATAGCATCATACAGGATAAAAACTGAATTGTTTTCAATTTGATTATGGGTTGGTTTAATTACACTTTCTTTCAGCAAATTGTAGAGTTAGTAGTTGCTGCTTTTTTCTATTTACTGTCAACTAGATAAAAGACATACACACATCATGTACTCAACTATAACCATTAAATTATTACTGTACATTCACGTCTGAGTGTTCTGTATTCAATATACAGTACTTTAGTAATTATTAAATTTCCTATATTTATCATATTATCATTGCATACATTTCCTACTATTGTTCATATACATATGATCGATCTGGAAAGAAATACTTTGATGTGGAAGCTAACGATAACACTTGCCTACCATTAAATCTAGCTGTTCTTGTTTGATTCTTTGTGACTTCTTCTTCCTCAATAAATGGCATGACAACGTTTGGCCGCAGTGTCAATGACAAACATCGAGAAAAACCATTAAGTAGAGAATGATAATTCGTCTTCAACTCGATTAGAGGAAGATGAGCTGGCACACAAAACAGCAAACATAATATAACAAGAGTGCGAGTGTGTGTGTGTGTGTGTGTGTGTGTGTGTGTGTGTGTGTGTGTGTGTGTGTGTGTGTGTGTGTGCGTGCGTGCGCACGCACGTAGGCTTGCTTGTTTGTTTTACAGTTTAGTGTGAGTGTACTAGTTTCTCTCTTACTTCACTTACGTGCGTGCCTGTCTGTCTGTCTGTCTGTCTGTCTGTCTGTCTGTCTGTCTGTCTGTCATATTTCATACATTGAAACTAGTACACTCACACTAAACTGTAAAACAAACAAGCAAGCCCGCAGGCTCTACGCTAAAACTAACTGCTAACGCCTAACAACTGAAACAAGTGTTTGTCTGTCTGTCTGTCTGTCTGCCTGCCTGTCAATCAATCGGTCGGTTAGTCATCTCATTAGACAACTAGATGTCCATTTATCAAGATGGAATTCTGAGATCCTTGATGTATTTCAGATACATTTTGATAAATATAAATAAAATTTTGTATGTACATGTGCATGTATGCATGTATGCATGTTTGTACGTATGAATTAATTTTGGAGTATAATCAGCCAAACCACTTACTTATAGCTAACGACGTTTCTCTCTCCGGGTGACACTTGGAGCAGTGTGTTTCTCCAAGCCGTGCTAAACTCGTTCTACACACAACACGACATTCACCACATCACCAACCTTAACAATTTGATTGAATCAACAAACTTGTGTATCTGAGGTAGCGTCAATATGGTGTCTTTCTTTGGTTCCACGGTAGTAGACTGTACAGTAGGAGGACGAGTTGCGAGAAGTTTGAGGCTAAACATTTGTGTTATTGATAAACTGACATAATTCCATGGATACACCACAATGTCAATTGATAACTACCGTTCCATCTCTTTAGCATGAGCAATCACAACAAAGTAGTTTATGACGTCAATCGGTTTTGGCGAATCGTCATCTACAGTATATACACAGAGTGTATTCATATACTGTAAAGAATGGAGAAACTAGGAATACACGTGTATACCATTGAGTGTAGCTGTATGTCGTCCATGCTGACGTTGCTTGTTCTATACAGCAATGGTGACTTACTCAACCAATGAAAAGAGGCAACACAATGCAAGACAGACAAACGGGTAAACAGGTAAACAAAGAGACAGACAGACAACACACATACACACACAGACACGCAAACAGACAGAGAGACAGGCAGATAATTTAATCTCATACAGATTCTACTTGTATGTATGCTAGGATTTTTAAATACAAATCAGTCCTTGCAAACAACAAACAGGCAGGCACGCGGGTATTAGAAACCTTAAGTCGTTGGACAATATTTAGCTTGTATATGCAAATATATGAATTGACAGACAGACAGACAGACAGACAGACAGACAGACAGACAGACAGACAGAAGGACAAACAGACAGGCAGAAAGACAGCTACAGCAATATTGTCTCATTAGTACTCCAACTTTAAACAACACACTTCACAATATTCAAAAAATTAAAAACCATTAAACAATTCATCTGTAACAATGAAACCGATTACAAACAAACAGCTAAACAGACAGACAGCCACACAGACAAACACGTTTCAACAACTAAAATACCTGTTTCCCTGCACCCCTTGATGACCTGCTGTGGCTACTAATAAAAGAAACCTGCACATTGCTACATGTCAATGCAATGACCTCGTGTTGCATCACCAACCTTAGCTGAGACTTCGTTCCTGCACCACCTTTAACACCATCTTGACTGTGCTGTTGATACTGAGACGTCCAATGTTCCAACCAGTCGGCAGACATTTGTATTAGCTGACCTTTGCGATTCTCTTCCTCCAGACCCTATACACATGAAACCATTTAAATTACAACCAGCATTGCAACGTTTTCAAAGGTGTGTGTGTGTGTGTGTG